>NC_027751.1:30106198-30128954 GCF_000695525.1 Brassica oleracea var. oleracea
TTAATCCCATATGGCTTCATCGAGGAAAGGGTATTGAGTTTCGTTTTCTCAATCAAACAGGATATTGAGCCCGGAAGAAAAACACGTTCGAAGCCCAGATAAAAGAACAAAAAAGTTTGTTTTGAGTTGCCACGTGGCATAAAAACCCCCTATGCGAAGGATGACGTGGACGCTTAAGAGGGCTGATAAGCCAACTTTATTATTATAGATAGATTACAACTGTTCCATTCAACTATTCACTAAAATAAAGTTATCGGATGTTATTAAATTAGTGAATTCAATGAAAATTAATGGAATTCAAATCTTAAATGAAATCTACTGTTGTGGATTGAGTATTTGTCAGGCCTGAGACGGATCGGGTATCCGGACAATTTTAAGATATCCGGATCCGGATCCTTATCCGACGGATCCGTAATTTTACTATCCTTATCCGGATCCGGGGTTCGCGGATATCCGGGTGTCGGATATCCTTCTAAAAATTATAATATCTAGCAGATATCCAGATCCGGATTTGGATCCTTAAAATAAATAAAAAATAATATTAATATATATAAAATATTAACAATAATTTAAAAATAAAAAAGATAAATAATGTTTTTAATTATTTTTATGTATAATATTACAAAATTTACATAAAATTTTTATATAGTATTATAAAAATGAAAATTTATTAAATAAAATTAGTTTTTATATATAGATATTAATATTTTTGAAATAATTATTAATAAAATTTACGGATCCGGATATCCGGACTAAAAAATCAAGATATCCGGATCCGGATTCGGCTTTGACGGATCTAACATTTTACTATCCGGATCCGGATTGCCTCTCCGGATATCCAGATTTTCGGATCGGATCCGGATCGAATCTCGGATCGAATCCGGATCTCGGATAAAAGTCTCAGGCCTAGTATTTGTTATAAAGAGTTCAAATTAACTGTTATTCAATGTCTATGAGATTTTGTTAAAATCTAGTTTCTATGGAGTTTGAAATACTTTTATATGAAAAATAATACTAAAAGTATGACTGTATGTACATGGTAGAGTAAATGTTTTAGCTTAAAAATAATTTACTTTGGAATTCAGTTAAACGTTTACCAATCATGTAAAGTTCTCTTACTTTTATTTTAGGCACTGTTAATAAAATTAAAAAATACTTTAAATTGTACTCTCGACTAAAATTCTTTTACTTTTATTTTAGGTACTTTTATATGAAATACTAGGGTCGGTCCGCGCTACGCGCGGAATGTGTTATATTTATATTTTTTTACTATAAATGTATGATTGTTAATATGGAAATCCAATTGTGAGAGTTGGTTGGCAAATGATGTTGTAGTTGGTTTGTTTTTGTCAAGTTTAAATTGATGGATAGATGATTCAACATGAAAATCATGTTCTTTGAATTGTTTTTGAGTTTTTGTAGCTGGACTATATTATTTAATTAAGTGTGGTTTCTTGTGCATATAATGGAATGCGATTTTGGTTGAGTGAATGCATTGGTGGAAATAACATGAGTTTTATAGGTAGGTTTTCGCTGTGGACTTTTTATTTTCTTTGTGAGGGCTAGTGCAGTTTTTATAACTTGCTTTAGCAAAAATATTAGCTTATATGAATTGTTTTCTACATTGATGTATAAGTGGACCGTAAGGTTTATGTATTTTGAGTTTGGTTTGTGTTGGTTAGCGTAGTAAAACATAGAGTCATGACAACAATTGTATTTTATGTAGATTTGTATTGTGTTAGGTGGGTCTTAGTTTTTGAGTCCTACTTGTGCTTTAGAATTTAGAATAAATTAAATACAAAAGACTTGTATTTTGTTCATTTTCATAAGAGTTATCTTAAGAACACACAATCAAGCTCTCTAGACAAAAGTTAATCAGAAGGAAATATTTTTTGTCTTGTTGATATTTAACCAACTTATAGATACAAACGTATTGAGCTGTCAGTTTGTAAAGAAGTAAGTTGAGTCATAGTCACCATACATTCTCCATATTATGGCTTAGCTTCTATCATGTTTTTATCTACTTTAGTACGGTTCCAGTCGTAAGCAAGGTTGATTCAACCGCTTCACAGACAAATTCTCAGAGTCAATATCATTTAAGAGAATCAGAGTTAAAAAAAACTTAATTTATTACTATTTTTGGAGGGAATGCTAAGCCTTTCTCATATTCATGATTCATAAACATTATTGTTAGCTATGTTACATAAACCAAAGATTGGTGATTAGAGATAAAAACATGCATCTCCTTGCCTCGATAGAGATACAACTCAATTTTTTTTTTTTTTTTGCAGTACATGCCCAATTAAAAAAATAGACATGTATTAAGCTAAAGAAAAAACACAGAAATTTAAGTCAAGAAATACTTTTAACTGCTTCGCACGGCGTGGATTCTTTGATATTTTAAAAAGAAATAATATATATTACTAAAATTATTAGAATTAAATTTTAGAAAAATTAGAATATAATAACAATAGAACTTATAAAATATATTTTAGTAATTATATTCTTCTAATTAGTATATAACATTATATATGTAAAATTCTGTTATTATAGAACTTTAGGAGCTTACACTTCAAAACTGTTGCAATTAAGTGGAATTAAGTAAACTGCATGACAGATAATTTGTTTTTCTTTTCTATTTTTATAAAATATAAAATCACAAAACAATTATTGTTAATAAAATGAAGCATATTTTGATCGGTAAAAATAACAAAGTAAAGTATTTATTTAATGACAGATTTTTAATGTTATACCATTTTACTATTTATTTTATGTTTTATATAAATCTGATGTATGTAATTTGTTGGAAAATACTTATAAATGAATCGACATTTGGGCCTTATATTTATTTTTAGACTTGAGAGTACTTATTGTTTATTGTCATACTAAATAAGATTAAAATATCAATTTTTAGACTATAAAAATTGAAGTAAAATAGAGAGTATAAAATATATACATATATTATTCAGATGCATATATATATTATTCCGGCGACGTCTCCGAGTTTTCATCTCTGGCGAGTTTCCATCGGTGATTTAGGTGTTCCGCCGAGGTCGAGTTTTGTCATCGCACCGGCACCGTCGGAGCTTCAAGCGAAACCACTCTCGATTCAACACGCTCCAACCGCCACCATCAGGCCAAGCAAGAATCACCATCTTCACTGCCGCCGTTGTTGAGCCAAGCAATAGTCACTGAAACCGTGAGATGCTCGGTAGATCTGTCTGATGGAGTCAGATCTGATAGAGGCCATGGTTATAGCTCTCAGCCATAGTCTCCTGTAAATCACCATAATTAAAAAGAGACAGAGAGAGATCGTGTGATAAATAGATGCAGAAAAAACTTTGGAGTTTCATCCGCAGAAGAGAAGAGGGCCAGTATATATAACAACTTAGCTTGAAAGAGAAGCCAAAAAATCTAACTTTAATAGCACATTAGTGGGTTGAATCCATTGACATGCATTACTGATAGCAATTACTCGGCCAAGCTAAGGCGGTGGAAGGAGAGACGACAGCTGTTATGCGGAGTTGATTATCAAATTTGTATCTTGTATAATCGTTTTACGGAGCCCACTTTCAAATTCAAGGTAAAGCCCATTAAGATCTTGGATTATACGAACGTTTAATGAAACGCAGCGGTTTCCCTCTCTGGACACGTGTCGCAATGCCATAAAACGATTTTCTTATGTGTAATCTGACGTGGCGCAATAAGAGGGAGGCAAATATTTTTATATATATGAACGCTTGATACTATTTTTTTTGGCCAAACGTATAATACTAGTATTATTTTTGTTTTTTCACCTTTTTCACTTTCCTCTCATTTTCACTTTTATAATTACTCCATTTTTCTCTCGTAATTACCGGTCGCAACCTATACACTTCTTGATTTTGAATTTCTTCAAATATGTTTTCTCTGTTTGAGGTTTCTTTCTAGGACCGCAAATGGATCTAAACACATAGAAAATTTCTATGGATTAGGTTTTAATCTGAGCCAAATTCTGAAAGGTGAGTCGATTCTCTGGTCAAAAACCAGATAGTCAGAAACCATACCAAAAGCTCTTGTATCCTCGTGCAATCTGCAGGCAGCACTAGGGATTTTCGCTTGTGGATTTGAAGCGGTAGTTCAAGCCGTTTTTGACGCCAGAATTTTCTCTCATCTGTTTCGTCTCCTTAGTAATCCTAACGAAAAGGTAAGAAGTTTGAATTTTTTAAATCCAGATTCGAATTGAATAAGAAAGTATTGTGGGGTCTTGATAAAAAAACCTATGACGATTTTTAGATTAGGCTCTGTGATCTTTGTAGCTTTTATGAATTGTGGATGAAAAGGTTTCACCCTTGATTTAAAGAATTTGATTTAGGCAATTTTGTTATCTCTTAAACTTTCTTTTGTAAATGCTGTTTAGGTAATTAAATGTTATTTCAGTGTAATCTAGAGAAAAGAAACTCCATGTTCTTCTCTTGGAGAAAGGAAGATGATAGTTCACTTAGAGTAGTGATACGTCTCTTGGCCAAAGTATGATTTCCTCCAAGAGAAAAATCTCCTTGTTGAATAGCGCGAATAAAAATATTGGCCTTGATGCGAGCATTATCACTCATGCATGTGGAACAAGAGTAGAGCAACAGCTTCTCATTAGAATTTGTGTGCAGGGCGTTTCACCAACTATCATGTTATGGTTCCTTTGGTTCAGTTATTGTATGATCCATTATCCTCGGTCCATGTACATGTACTCCATTGCGCTAACTTGTCTCAGTTGCCAATGTTGCAGTTCTCTGTCCTCTGATCTCCTAAATTAGTCGTTTAGAAGACATTCTCAATTGAGTTTATCAATAAATTTCAGTCATTTTGCTCTTCCTTTTGAAGTAACTTCACGTCTCAAGGTAATACTTTTTAACACATGCTGGAATATAATAGAATATTTTGCTGACATTTCATGTATATGTATCTCTTGTCACTTGTAGGTATTGGAACAGGAAAGCAAATTTCAGTTTGATATATGAGAGGTTAAAGACTTTTTTCAATTGACTGCAGGTAATATGCCTTGTAGTCGTGCTGAAAGTTTGTCAATGCAATTATGTTGTAACTATTACAATATCAACAGGTCAAAAGAGTCTGACGTAACTAAACATGTTTAGTATTTTCAGCTTGCTTTTTTCTTCACGTTCTAATTGGTATATAGACAAAAGTAAAACCAGTGTGACTGTCAGTAAACCTTAGCTTCCTTGAATGCTTGAACTTATTCCGGAAGCCATACGGACGAGCTACGTAGAGATGCTATTTTGTGATCTTGTAACTGATAACAACTAAAGATTCAGTGATATGGTGTTGTTCATTTGGATATAGATAGGAAAAAAATCAAGAAGATCGTTGAGATCAAGTAACGAAATGTGGGAGAGAAAAATAAAAATTCGTTGAGCTTTGTCCAAGTACTAAACTCGATTCTCAAATTCAGGTTGTCCTTTACCTGGTTGAACCTTTTCTGACTCTTGATAACCAAACATCTCATAACAAACTGTGCCAGCAACAAGGATAAGTTATAATATCAACTGTCCTAATAAAGGAGCATGCTGGCTTCCTAATCTGCCTTTTGCTACACTTCTTTTACTCGATAAGCTGGAAAATAGGATTCCATAAGATCTCATAGGAACATGGAGAGCCATGCATGCTTTCATACCACCTTTGTTTGTAACACCGCCCATCAGAATTAAATCAAAGTTAATTAGCTTGTCGTGTAACAATCAAACAAGGACATACACGAGGAATTAAAGAGCTTTAACCAGATCGAAGGTGTTACTACCATGCCCAAACATTTGACCCGGACAGAGAACATGTTTCCTAACGATTCCAAATTAAGACTTTTCAATCCGAATTTGAAACCCTTAGTTGGTTCATCGCGGACTAGGAATAATATCATATGGAACACAAGCATTTTTTTGCAAACCTTTATTATTCATATAATACTTAGGTTCAAATAACATCAAACATATATAGGGTGCACCAGTTTCAAATGTATTACATAGTACAATACATACTCCTTCGCAAAAGGAACATACACTACGCCAGCAGAACTGCTCCTTTGCAATCCGAGATACCCCTATGGTTCTAATGAACAACTAATCTTCGCAGTGAATCAAGGTTCCATAATAATTTAATCATCCCCCAAATATGCATGCATCAATCATCAAGCAGCAAAGATAAATTATTTCAAATAATATGCAATGCAAAAATAAAGTAATCAAGTAATCCAGTCATCTACTCTTCACGAATGGTTAAATCATCATCGATCTTCGAGGCTTGCCCCTTGCCATTAGTAATACACCTTCCCACCCACATCGGCTCTATACATGAAGTCTCAAAAGCCAAATGAAAAGGAAATTCCATATCCCTTCTTGCGTCCATTGACTCTAGACACTGTAATACCCCGTCTTCATGAGGAATAATTATTTTTAAATAAATAATTCAAATACTTTATTTTGGAGAATTTATTACGAGTTCGTAATTTATTCTCGAAAATAGAAGTTTATGAAGATAGAATACGGAGCGCAAAATAGTATAGACGGGAAGTGGAATTGTCAGAATTTTGACTAGTTATACAATGTCATTGAAAGTAAGTCAATAGCTTAATTGGATAATTAAGCAATTTTCTTAAGGAGTAAAATGACCAATGAGAATGGAGTCTTGGCCACCAAGTTTGGTTAATTAATCATCCTTAAGAAAAATGAGGAGGAGGAAATGTCAAATAAGAAGAAAAGCTGATGATTAATTTAATTCTCATGCACAAATGTATGCCCACGTGGTTAAAGAATGAAGCAAGAAAATAAGTAAGTGATTACTCATAGTTCTAATGAGTATGTGGCCTTGTTATAAAAGAACCAAGTGATGCTTTGAAGATTAGTCATATGAACGTGGTATGAAGCACATGATGCCTTTGAAGCTTAGTCATATTTTCTTAAATGTGGCTAATGGAGTGTGTGACAGATGTCATAATGTTATACATCAAGGTTGTCTATAAAAGGAGGCTGAACTTTCTCCATTTTCTCACAACATCAACGACCAAGAGAGAAGAAGAGAAAGGCAGAAGAAAAAAGAAATTAAAAAAAAGAAAGAAAAAAGGAAAAGAAAAATAAGGTATATAGTATTAGAGAGTTACCGAAAGAATCAAGACGAGTTAAACTACAAAATTACGGAGTTAATATCACGGAGCCAAGATGAAGGTTTGGAATAGATAAAAAGGGTTTGTTCAACTTCCAGAATCAGAAAGTCAAGCTACATCGGTTAATCACTGTGATTCACAGTTAACTGTTTGTTAACGAATTTTTAATGCAGGTTCCTGACATCGGAAACGGTTCTTGAGCTATGAAAGCCAGACAGTCTAGGTGTCAGTTGTGGTTCTGAGGGTTGAGATAATGTTTGGGCTAAGTGGATAACAAGACTAGTCTAAGCACTCGAGTTATTGTGACTGTGTGATTATTGTATGTTGTTATTGTATGTACCTCGTGTTTTACTATTGTGTGAGAATCTCGTGGTAGTTCTAATAGTTTGGAATGGATAAAAAGGTTTTTCAACTTCCAGAATCAGAAAGTCAAGCCACATCGGTTAATCACTGTGAGTCACGGTTAATTGTTTGTTAACAAATTTTTAATGCAGGTTCCTGACATCGGAAACGGTTCTTGAGCTATGAAAGCCAAACCAGTCTAGGTGTCAGTTGTGGTTCTGAGGCTTGAGATAATGTTTGGCCTAAGTGGATAACAAGACTAGTCTAAGCACTCGAGTTATTGTGACTGTGTGATTACTGTATGTTGTTACTGTATGTACCTCGTGTTTGTACTATTGTGTGAGAACCTCGTGGTAGTTCTAATAGTTGCAGGTCATTGCTTCATCAAATGGCACCACTAAGCCGGTTGTGGTCCGGAAAGTGGTGGGCTCATTTTAACTTGTCTTGATCACCAAGGCCGATTGTCACATGTGGATGTGACAGCCCTCGGCAAGTCCGATAGAGGACCGGGGCACGGTGATTCCGATTGAGGACCGTGACCAGGCAATTCCCGAGCACCTACGCCTGTGTGGTGTAATAGTGAAGGGATTGCCGGTGTCCCTTGTGTGGAGGAAGAATGATTCTGTTGGGCCCTAGGATTAAATATATTTGATTGATGTGCTGACACTCGTAAATAGTGTTTTGATTTATTATTGTTTAATTGATTACTGTTTTAATATTCATGCTTAATATTTGAACATTGATTGTTGAACTACCTGTCTTGCTTGTTTTTGGGGTTGAGTTTGAGATGACGGGTAGTTGTACATGCTAGATATGGAAACCTGGCTCACTGGGTGAAACTAGTTCACTCACTCCTCACGATCTCTCGCAGGTGACCAGTAGGAAGAACCGTAGCTATCGCAGAACTGTAGGAGCTGGTGTAGATTGGACATCTTTTGCTAATCACTCGTTTCAATATATAAGAATGTATGTGTTTCTTTCGACTGTGTCCATGGACCTTATGTATAACATTTTGGGCTTGTAAACTTCATATCATATATATGAAATAAAGTATGTTTTATATTCGAGAGGTGTTGAATCTGATATTAGGTTTGTCCGACCTAACACACCTCTATGAATCGGTACAGGTTGCAAAGCCTAAGACTGAAGATTAGAGGAAACAAGTAATGAATGGATATTTTGGGTTACAGAATCATGTTTTGTGACTTGAAAAGTCTATTCTCAACCCGTTGTAACATTTCCAGACTTGGCAGAGGAAGGTCGTTCGGGCATGTTCTTATTTGATTGTTGCCCGATTGGCTGACTGATGTCTAAAACGGTTCGGGGTGTTACAGACACAAACTCTAAAAATCTGATGGTCCAGATCACACACTTTCCGCATCTTCATGCAGCTACACGGTTGACAGTAGCTACTCTATCACCGTGTCTTCGTGTCCTGCCCGAAACTAGTTTTGGTACGGCCCCAAGTAAGGCACGGTTTTCGGGTGGACCAATAACTCTCACAACACTCCTCCTCGAGTGTTGGAACCTCAAAGATCACTCCTCAACAAAAGTCGACATAAGTCCATGGATACGACAAATCACGTTACAATCATGCCCAAACATGCTATACCATCCGTACTGAGGCCCAAATGATATAACACAATCATACAATCATATGCATCATCATAATATCAATATGTCACAAATATGTTATATCCCCCAAGCCAAGGCCCGAACGATAAAACCCAATATCTTTTACACGAATCAATCATTATCATTATATTTCTAAATGTGCAACCTAGAAAAGCATCAATCAATACTCTTGTTTTTAAAACTCTAACCGAACACTCAACAATCACAACCCTTAACCAAGACTCACCTTGGCAATTGAGTGGTTTAGCCTCAGCACAATTTTTTTTATCGGACTCTATCTCCTCTACCTCGCGGCCGGCACGACTCGGAACTTCTATCGAAATAATCTTATAACAAACGGATTCCTGATGTTCCGGACCTAAACATAAATCTAAGAATTAGAAACTAAATATAAAAGAAAAGTTAAAGACTATAAGGTTTACCTTAAGGCTCAGGTGCTCTCGGGCTTCCTATGGTTGAGTTTTAGTGTGAGAATAAAATAAGGGAGTGTGGGAATAATAGGTAAGGATAATGATCTAAGAGGAGGGTTTTAGTCGTGGGTGGTAAGCATGAGGTGGCCTGACCGCCCAAAATCACCAATGGGAGGAAGATTGGTAAGCAACCATAATTTTGTCTAAAAAAATAAGATTTGTGGCCGGCCACCAAACCAGCCAATAAAAATGCAACATGGCCAGCTTGGGGGTTGTCCAGTGAAGGGGAGACACTATTCCAGGTGTTTGAAGGAGACAAGCAGACATATGCATCATCCAGAAGCTTTTGGACGCACCCAACATGACGTATATGGATCCGAACGAGCTGCATTCAACTCCAAATGTGTTGTCTGATCCAGAATGTCGGGAATGGTTCTTTCTGGCCAAGACTTACTTTCCTAGACCAAAACACTTATAAATTAGTTTTAAGTTCATCCTACCCAAACAACTTAAATCAAAAAATTACAAGATTTCTAGAACGATCTAAGACGAACTTCGAGCATTTCTGACCCGCGAAAATTCCCGAAGAATCTTTCGTACCGTTGTTTCTTTCAAAATTAAACTTAATACTGAAGCACCTCTAGAGAATCTTAACATCACTTGGCCTTCCATACCATGCTATCCGGTTATTTTCTCGACATCACTTGCGGTCCTTCCATTCTATTGTTTTGCAATAATTTCCAATACTTAAAGTAGTTTCTCGACCAATGCAACATATAATCTGACCGATTCAATGTGTACTACAGAAACCAATACTTGTCTAAGTCCGTTGTCCTTTCGATATTGACTTCTCATGCTCGAACACTTCCATTTCTATTTTTGGCTTCCAGATGCTTATTGAATTTTCTGAAACCATTAATACTCTTCCGGCCATTCTACTTCATGCAATATTTCCTTGTACCAAAATAATTCCAATGTTTTATTCATATTTTATTCACCCATTAGAATAATGGTTTTCTTTGACCATTCTTTTGCTTCCTCAGCGTCTTTATTATTATTGAGGTTTATTACAAGACGTCTTGCATGAAACTGGTTTACTGGCTTGTAAACAGAGTGCAGTTCCCATGGATCCTCAACTTATCTCAAACTCTGAGACAGGTACTCTTCTTCTTCCTAATCCAACACTGTACGTAGAACTATTTGGGAAGATTCTTTATCTAGTATTTCTGTCCACAAGCTGAGTCAGTACATCTCACAGTCTACTAATCTCCACTTTCAAGATTGAGTGACGCTCTGTGAACATATATCAAATTAGGAGAATATGGCGATCGCATTCACTTGAGGGATATATTAAACAAGGGTTGGCCTTCCGAGCCCTAGTTGGAGGGGGATTAGACTACGAAGGAGGCGGTTGGGAAGCGAAAGGGTTAATAGCGTGTGAGGATGGAGAGGATGAACATAGGCGGTGAGAGGCTTAGGGTTTACAGGAGGCGTGGTGGATCCATATTAGAAGAATGAGCAGTAGAGGCCGAGTTCTTCTAGGAGGAAATCATAGAGGTTATGAAAATTAATAAGGGAGGAGCCTAAAAGAGGAAAGAGCCAAGGGCGCCTATATGTTTCATCAAGATTTGTGTTAAATTCGGGCTTATCATGGGCTTCAAACTCAAAACCAATTGGTGATAAGTATATTGATCCTAACTCTTTATATATTAGTTATTTGATTCTTCAGTGACCGATGTGGGACTTTATTCGTTCATTAACACCCTTCCCACTACAAGAAAACATCAAGGATTCTGAGGGAAAAAATCGTCGGAATTTCGTCGGAATATCGTTATTCCGACGACATACCGACGAAACACGTCGTCGGAAATAATTCCTCGGAATTTATTTTTTCCTCGGAAATCCCTCGGAATTTTCCGTCGGAATTCCGAGGAAATAAATTTCCGAGGAAATTCCGAGGATCACTAGTTTGTCGGAAATGTCCTCGGAATATACCGAGGGAGAACTTCGTCGGTATAATTCCTCGGAAGTTCATCGATCGATGCGTTTTTGGACATATATACATCGATCGATAGGAGTATACCGACGGACATTTTCCTCGGTTTATTCCGAGGCACTTTTCCCTCGGTATATGCCGAGGGACCAGTTCCTCGGAATATACCGAGGGAAAAGTTCCTCAGAATAAACAGAGGAACCTGTCCCTCGGTATAGCCCGAACGTTTTTTAAAAAACGCATCGATCGATGCTTAATTTTGAACTGAGTTTTTTTTTGGGTTTCTTAATTATGAGTTTGTATTTCTTTTACATGGTTTCTTCGTTTTATTTGGTTGTGTTCTGAGTAGTTTTTAATTCGTATTCAGCTTTGCCTTGCTAGATAAACCAAATAACTATTATTCGAGGAAAGAGGTTATATCAAGTGTTCCTCGGAATTTCCTCGGTATTTCTTTAAAAAAAATAAAAAAAATCAATGATATTCTGTTTCCGAGTCATCATCACTAGATGAATCTGAATCTGGATCTTGGTGAAACTCTCCAATTACTGGTTCATCCTCTACGTGAACGACGGCTTCCTCTCCAAAGTCGGTTAAATCGACTACAAGGCCAACTCCAGCTAAATTTTCTGCTGCACTACAGTTGCCGGATGTGCTTGGTTGTAGTGGGTCTTCCAGCTCAGAACTTCCCTGAACTCGGCCTCTCGGGTTGAGTCTTGTAACAGTAACCCATGGATCATCTCTGTTCCTTACCCGGGGGTACTTGATATAACAAACCTGTAACATTTAGAAAAATTATAAATTAATACACATGATGATGAATCATTCTGAATAATTAACATTTAATTACCTGATCGGCCTGGGAAGCAAGAATGAAAGGATCATAATATTGCAGCTTTCGCCTCGAATTTACTGATGTAACACCAAATGCATCTGTTCTCACACCTCGATCTGGGGTGTTGTCGTGCCAATCACAATAGAAAACAGTACAGCGCAATCCAACCATGCCCAAATACTTGATTTCCAAAATCTCATGTATGTGTCCGTAGTATACATCATCTCCTGATGCAGAACAAACGCCATCATCATAAGTCGTACTCGAACGTCTCCTCTTCTGAGTTGTGAATGCATATCCTCGAGTACAAAATCTCGGATATGACTTCACAACAAAGTTTGGTCCAACGACCATCTCACGTATCCAATCGTCAAATGTTTCACCTCTGGCCAAACCAGCAGACACCTATTAATAGCACATATATATATATGTTATATCAATAAATGTGAATTAGTATAAATATGTGATAAAATATATTTTAATTTGTTTAAAGCACTCACATAAGTAAACATCCATCCAGTAAATTCTCTCTGCTTCATTTCTTCTAGTTCGTCCTCTGTGGCGTATCTATACTCGAACCGCTTTTCTGCCATGAAAATCCTGTATATGATGACAATAATGTAATTAATTAAGATTTAAATTTCAACTTGTTAAAATAAAAATTTGTAAGCTCATTTATTTACCTCTCATATTGAAGAACGTCTTCGCAGTTGGTGAGCAAATATGTTTGCAAATTACTGCGCTCCTGCTCAGTAAGTCGACGGTCCTTTGGTTTTCCGCTAAGTCGTCCAACGTCTGTGAAAATGTCTGGAACCGTAACATGATATGTTGCCCGTTCGCCTCTATCATCATGCCGAGCAGGTCTTCTGTTTTTGGTCTGAACTTCTGCTGGAAAGTAGTACTCGGCAAAGTTTGAAGTTTCTTCATTGATCATCTGTGCGACTATAGAACCTTCCACCCTACTTAAATTTTTCACCATCTTCTTCAAATGGAACATATACCGCTCATACAGATACATCCATCTATACTGCACAGGACCACCAAGTTCCAATTCTCTTGCCAGGTGAATAACAAGATGCTCCATAACATCAAAAAATGAGGGAGGAAATATCTTCTCAAGGTTGCACTGAATCACGGCTATGTTAGTCTTCAAATTTTCAATACCTTCAAGAGTCACTGATCTCGTGCATAAATCGCGGAAGAAACCACTTATCCCTGCAATTGCTTCATGAACATTTTGTGGTAATAGTTCCTTGAAGGCGAACGGAAGGAGGCGCTGCATCATTACATGGCAATCGTGGTTTTTCAAGCCAGTAAACTTTCCTTCCTTTCTGTCGATACAGTTACGCAAATTTGATGCGTAACCGTCTGGAAATTCCACATCGTTTGAAATCCAATCAAAGAACGCATCTTTTCCCTCTGCATCAAGTCGGTATATGGGAAAAGGAGCCCTACCATTTTCATCAACATGAAGTTCTGAACGAGCACATATATCGACTAAATCCAGTCTTGACTTCAAATTATCCTTTGTTTTACCTTGAACATTAAGGATCGTGTTCATGAGATTGTCAAAAAAGTTCTTCTCAATATGCATGACATCTAAATTATGCCTTAGCAGATGATCCTCCCAGTATGGCAGATCCCAGAAAATACTTTTTTTGTGCCAGTTATGTAGTTCTCCAACAGCATCTACCGGAAAACGCTCATGTCCACCGACTTCTGGCGTCCTTTCTGCACCAAAATCTCTTAGTTGTATCTTCAAATCTTTCCCACAAATTTCCGGAGGTGGACTGTCAAACACCCTCTTGTTCTTCGTAAACAAATTCCTACTCCTACGATATGGATGATCAGGTGGTAGGAATCTCCTGTGACAGTCAAACCAACACGTTTTCCTTCCGTGTTTTAGTTGGAAAGCATCAGTGTTATCTTGACAATATGGACATGATATCCTTCCATGCGTTGTCCATCCAGACAACATATCATATGCTGGAAAATCACTTATTGTCCACATTAGTACTGTCCGCATTTGAAAGTTTTCTTTACACGAAACATCGTATGTTTCAGCACCTTGAGCCCATAGTTGTTGCAACTCATATATTAGTGGCTGAAGAAACACATCAAGTGATCTCTTAGGATGCTCTGGTCCGGGAACGAGAATCGAGAGAAACAAAAACTCTCGTCGCAAGCACAAGTTTGGGGGGAGGTTGTATGGTGTAAGAATGACGGGCCATAGAGAATATTGTCTTCCACTCTTGCCAAACGGACTAAAACCATCAGTACATAATCCAAGGTAGACATTTCTTCTTTCATACGCAAAGTCGGGATACTTTGATTGGAAATGCTTCCACGCTTTTGCATCTGAAGGATGTCTGATCTCACCATCTGTTGAGTGCTCCGCATGCCATCTCATTGGTTGCGCTGTGCGTTCAGATAGATACAACCTCTGCAACCTTTCCGTCAAAGGTAAATACCACATCCTTTTATATGGCACTGGAACTCTTCCACTCGTATCTTTATAATGAGGCTTTCCACAAAATTTGCATGTAACCCGCTGTTCATCCGCCCTCCAATAAATCATGCAGTTGTCGCTGCATACATCTATTACCTGATACGATAAACCAAGACCAGCTACGAGTTTCTGAACCTCGTAGTATGAACCAGGAGCTACATTATCCTCGGGTAGAATACCTTTTACAAAATCAGCAATCGCATCCACACAGTCTTCAGCCAAATTATAATCTGTTTTAATGCCCATCAATCTTGTAGCAGATGATAAAGCTGAATGACCATCTCTGCAACCTTCGTACAATGGTTGCTTTCCAGCATCCAACATATCATAAAATCTCCTAGCTTCTGCATTGGGTAAATCTTCCCCTCTAAAATGATCATTTACCATCTGCTCAGTACCTACACCATAATCTACATCCGTTCTAATTGGTTCTTCTAATCTAACCGCTGGCTGAGGTTCGCTAGTACTACCATGTTCATAATCAGTTTCCCCATGATGATACCAAATTTTGTAACTTCGTGTAAACCCACTCAAATATAGATGAGTCCAAACATCCGACTCTTTAATAACCTTTCTATTTTTACAATTAGAGCAAGGACATCTTAACATACTTGTTTTTGCTTCCGGTTGTCGGTGAACTAACCCCAAGAATTTGGTTATACCTCGTTGGTATTCTTCCGTAAGCAATCTCGTGTTCGGATCCAAATGAGGTCGATCGATCCAAGAACGAAAATAATTTGAAGAAGACATATTTTTTATGAATCAAATTCGTGTGTAAATAGAGTAAGAGGGAGGATGAAGATATGGAGTGAATGAAGAGGAAGAGGAGTGCTTGTTTATATAGATTAAATCCTGCCGACATACCGAGGAAATTCCGACGGAATTCCGACGGAAAAGGCTAGTTCGTCGGAATTTCCTCGGAATTTTGTAAAATCCCCCAACGGCTCTCCAACGGCTATAATATTTCCTCGGAATTCATCGGTTTTTTCCGAGGAACACATTGTTCCTCGGAATTTCCTCGAAATATTCCGACGGACTGAGGTTTCCTCGGAATTCCGTCGGTATATTCCGAGGAACCCCAATTTTGTGTTTCCTCGGAATTTCCTCGGAAATTTCTCGGTATATTCCGAGGATTTCATTTTCCGTCGGAATGTCCGTCAGAATACCGCTGTTTTCTTGTAGTGTCCTCAGGCTTAAGCGTGGACAATCGTGGGAATAACATCCTCAAGGTGGCCCAACATCGGAAGACTCTGATACCATGAAATCATTTAGAGCAGTAATTTGTGTTGTCTTATTAGAATAGCAATAGCTCCCTATTTATACAAAGAGAATTCCTTTGTTGATAAGGAATAGGACTAATTACACTATATCAAGATATATATATATATATAGGAGTTATCCTAATAGTTTGTATCTTTTAAAACTAGCTTGATTCGCTTTTGTTTAACCAGTTTATTTGTATATACTAGCAGCATTGCCCCCGCGCAAGTGCGGGGTTGTGGATATAGTTCTTGCTTCATCTCAATATTTGTTAGGGTTAATGTAGCTGTGAATTTTGCGTTTTGGGTTGATCATTGTTTTTCTAGTTTTTTATTTTTATGGGGTTAGAGTTGTGATGATGAACTATGTATGCACTGTTCTGCACTCATGAAGGACTAAACTGTGTTAGTAATGTGATTGATATAGTTCGTGGTGTTGCTTGCTGTGTCACTGATACTTATTGTTTGTTTGTCACTTTAATTTGTTACTTGTACTGTTGAGATTACATAAATTATATTAAGGTTTCAG
This sequence comes from Brassica oleracea var. oleracea, assembly GCF_000695525.1. Classification (NCBI taxonomy): domain Eukaryota; kingdom Viridiplantae; phylum Streptophyta; class Magnoliopsida; order Brassicales; family Brassicaceae; genus Brassica; species Brassica oleracea. The sequence continues at coordinate 30,122,855 of NC_027751.1, forward strand.
GATATTTTTTCTCCAGTTTAGTTGTGTAAGTTGTGTGTATTACTATTAAGTAATATTTTTTTTTATTCTTATTATGTTGGTTATATGTTTTTTTTTATTTTTAAACTTGTCGCTTTTATTGGACCTTTAAAACAAATACATGAATAACTATAAAATGAGTGACAATTACTATTTGGGCCTTAAAACGAATATATGCATTTTTCATAAGAAGACAATAGCATTGGCCTGTTGACATTGAACATGTAAGCTATTTTCATAAGACAAGAGGAGTGAGCAGGTGGAGATGTTGTTGCTGCCTTTGTATCTGTTGGGATTGTCTCTTGTATCTGCTGGTGTGGTTGTATTTGTTTCTCTTTTATTTGATGAGTAATATGTAAACAATAATCATTGTTAGTTGTATTTATCAGAGTTTGTAACTTACTCTGCTTTTTTATTTAGGTAATTTCACTGATCTTGGTTGTCGTCTTCGTAAACATATGCGAAAGTAAGTTTGTAAATTGTTAAATAGCTGGTCATGTAGTTTGTATTTGTTTAGCTAGATGGCTCAATGTATGTGTCGTTGAATTTTAGTTGAGTTGATTAGTTTGGTATATTTGTTTTGAAGTTTATTTGTAAGATCAGACAAAAAGAGAGGTGATCATTAATGATTCATCTTTTATGGGATTCTAGTTTTTGGTGTTTTGATTGTTTGGGTTATTGTGGTTTCTTTTAAGCTGTAAAATAAAAATTTGTGTAAATTTAGATTGATAAGTAAGATAGATAAATAGACGACCACAAATCTTGGGTATGGAATATTTTTGATTATTGATGTTAGCACAATATAGACAGTAATATAAAGGGAATTATGTGTTGATTGTTTCTTATGGATCAATGAGGAGACGAATAACGACTCAAGTTGTTTCTTTGGTGAGGTCAAATCCCTGGACAAAACGGATTTGCCCAACCACATCTGCGAGTTTAAATATCAGTTATGATATTGAAACATAATATAAACTCAGATTCAATATGATAATATACCTGAGAATTCTAGGTTTGTGTTCGCAATCACCTGGAGATTTCGAACAGTGTAATCTTGACTGGAGATTGATCTCAGGAGGACCCATGATGACTTCATCAATAATGGTTAGTGCTTCCATCTCCTTCCACCTTTGATCTGAAACTCTATTTGTGACAACTTCGCTGTTGAGTCACTGTCGCCATGCTCCTTGTCCTTATCTTTGCAGTGAGCGATAAACACGAAACCTTAAACGGCTATCTTCACTCATCTCCCTTTTTTTCCTCCTAGAATCTCTTGGGACGGTGATGACGTCTCGCCGACAATTTCTTCAGTCTCCGGCGAGTCCCTTTTCCTCACCCTCTCTCACATGGATTCCTTACACCGGATTTCGAGGAAGACGACCTTTGCATCTTCAATGGAGATGAAGATAATCTTTGAACAGAACATGTCTCATCCGGTGAACTGTGAATTGCGTTTCTCCAACCAGCGTCACATCTACCCTTGTCTTTAATCCCTCCATGGTATTTCTCTGAAACTCCGACATGCTCCACGCCAATGACGCCCCTCCTGTAAAATCGCATCATCTGATAGTAACACCAGCTTGTTCTTCATCGTGAGATGCCCGTAATCTCCAAGAAGCTCGCGATTTCTTCATGGTGACTGACGAATCTCTCACTACTGGTGGTGATCGATTTAATCTGTCTTGCCGATGATACTGCAGCTTTCCGGTAACATCATATGAGTTGTGACTCTGCTTTGAAGACTTTCACTTATTTCCTTGAGAAGTTATGAGCACTAATCCCTTTTGATTTTTGGCATTCCTTCCTGCGTTTCCGGTGACCCTTTGGAGACTCTTCTGTTACTACGAACCTGTCTCCCTTCAACTTGCTGGTAAGGTAATTCACGTCTCTTTAACCTGATTAAGATGATGCATGTGATGTTATTATACTTGTCTGGTGACCTGCTTCGATTTCCCCGGTTGTGATACTCGTCTCCCTTCAGCTCTCCTTGGTGTTTATCCTCCACCACAGCAGCTGTTTAAGACGTTCTTTCCTCTCCGGTGATCTATTTCTTCTTTCCCCGACCTGGATACTCATTTCTATTCAGCTTCTCTTGTTGTTTAAGACGTTTTCTCAGCTCATCCTTAAACTTTAAACTTCTTCATCCGACTACATAATACCTTTGAGTGAATTGTTCTTGTGTTTCAGCTGCTCCACCTCGAGCTGAAACCCTTTGCCTCGCATCCATACTCACAGGTAACTTTTTAAACTCCACTTTGAGTTTCCATTATCAATATAACCCTGAAACTTACTTGTTTCTCCTCCTCCGTCTTTGTGAACTTGAGACAGCGTTGATAATAGAGTTACCTGGAGCGTCTTTCTTCTTAGGTGATTATGAAACAGCAGCGAACCTGAAGCTCCTTTCCAGGTACTGCTTTTCTTTGTAAACCATCTTGATTATTGATATGGATCTTAGATAGTGTTGCGTCTTCTTTAACTCTATCTCCGAAGATACCATCTGCCAATAATTTTGAAACTTTTCCCTCAGTTTCATTCCCACGTTCTATATCCACGTTCTCCTCAGATTCCATTAAACACTTTTGATCCTTGCTTTCCAATTCTTCTTTCATATTAAGCTTTTCCGGTGCAGCCAAAACATGTGCTAAGAGATCACCATCCTTATGCCTTGCTTCTTTTGCAAATAAAAAATCATCCCTTAAAGATTATGTTGTCTGAGATTCTTCATTGCTCACCTTAGACTCAATTTCTTCTGTTTTTTCTGTCAAGAAAGAGTCTCCACCTTGAGCTGATGAATCTTTTGTTTGAAAACCGAATGGAGTAGGTTCGTGAATCAGACTTGTAGAAAATGTCACCTTCTTTGACTTCTTCTTTCTGATTTCTTTCTCCACTCTAAGCATGTTCTTCTTACTCTCAGCAATTGTGCCTTGTAGATAATAAACTCCATCGTGATATTTTCCTGTTATCACCTTCCTGTTATCTTTGTAGAAGTGCACTTTGAAATTTCTTCCTTTATATTTACAACCTGATTTCTCTAGCATCCCATAGGAAATTAAATTTCTACTCACCTCCGGTATGTATCTAACACCTGTGAGTATCACTTCAGAGCCATCTGAATTCTGAATTTTTATTTTCCCAATTCTTTTGATCTCACATTGAGTGTTATTAGCCATTAACATGAACCACCATTGAACTCCTTGAGATCAAACATAACCTCCCTGTCTGATGTACTATGATAAGAACATCCAGAATCCATGATCCATTCTTGCTTAGTGTCTTGCACACTAGCTGTTACACTAACGGTTGCTTCGGCTCCGTCGCAATGTTTGCAGATTCTTTATGTCTCCTCTCAGGACATTCTCTCTTCCAGTGTCCTTCTTCTCCACATATAAAACAACTTGTTTTGCTTTTATCGAACATTTGTCTTGACTAAGATCTGCCCCTGCCGTTAGATTTTCCTATGTAACCCTTTTTATCTGATCTCCCCCTTGAATCCTCCACGTACAAACCCTCTGCATCAGACCTTGATTTATTCAGCAATCCCTTCTCCTTTAGTTCAACTTCTTTGGAGTATGCTGAATTAATCACGTCATTCATGGTAAGAGTTTCTTTTGTCGTTCCATACTTGAGCGTGTCAACTAGTGAATCAAATTGCTGGGGCAAGCTAGATAGAACTTGAATAGCCTGGTCTTCATCGCTGATGTTGATGTAAAGACTTGCAAGATCTGAAACTAGCTTAAGAAAAATATCTAGGTTTTCCTTGATGCTCTTGTGATCATCCATCTTGAAGCTCGCAAACCTCTGCTTCATGTAGATCCTATTAGGAAGTGTCTTCGTTTGGTAATCTCTTTCCAAAGCCTTCCAAACTCCTAACGCAGTCGTTTCCATCATCACCTTACGCAGAACCAAACTTCCTAGGCTCATGCATATAATATTCTTTGCCTTTTTGTCCTTCAGCAAATCTACTTTGACTTCTGGAAGTTCTTTGTCTTTCTCCGTGTCTGTATCAGACGGCGTGACCGTAACTTCCTGAATCGTAGAATCTAACCCTAGAAGCTCCAACTGCATTAGCATCTTGTACTTCCATAACCCGAAATCACATTTTTCATCAAATATCTACCTTGAACTTTCCGGACATTGATTCCATATCTCCTCCTAGCACTTGCAATCAAACATGGATTGCTCTGATACCACTTGTTAGGATTTAAACCTTTGCCTAGTGCTTTAAACTTAGATTGAAATCAATATCAAAAGCTCTTCCTCTTTATTCACTATCAATGAGTAGCCTTACAAGAACAAAATAGAAATCACAAGCTTCTCTAAAGAACTAAAACCTTAACTATTGATTCTCTTGATCTCTCTCTATTTGCCTCGCTCTTGTATCTTTGTTTCGGATGATTCTAAAGCCATGACCACCTCCTCTATTTATAACATCATCAGCCTCTTAACTTTCCTATTCCTTGTTGTCTTGGCTTGTCTTTGACCGACATAACAAAACAAGAAACTAACTTCAAGTTTCCTCTTGCTGGGGTGGAGTGGGCCAAGACAGAATTGGGCTTTTCTCTCTACAAATATGTGTTGTTATGAACTCTAAACATCTTTTTTTCAAAAAAAAAAAACTTTAAGCATCTGATTTTGGGATCTCAATTGATGGCCTCCAATCCGTTAACCAACGAAGAATCACTCTCCACCAATTTGTCTCACGGATGGCCTTCCTCTGATTATTCCTTAAAAGTTGGTATTTGGTGTGATCATATGAATAGATCAGATGCATTGCGATTGTTAAAAGATCTAATACACTAAGATTTTTAATCATCATTTGTAGTTTTGTGTGGTGGTCTGAGAATCGTGTCATTATTCTCATTAGCAGATTGTTTCCCATAAGCAAGGTCTGACCTTAATAGGTCACTTCACTTATCTGCTGGAGAACATGAAATAACACCACTTGCCTTTGGTAATTGAAGCAGAAGCTATGGACGAATATGTGGTTTCTGCCAATAGTACGCTGGTTCCTAAGGTGAGAAGATTATCAACGCTAGCTTTGACAAAGAGGTTTTACGAGAACAAGAAATAGTAGGTGTAGTGGTAAAATTGGCTGAAGAAGCAAAGTTAGAACTTACAGGGCTTTGAGTTGAGAAAGAAGAGGAGATTTTTGCAGTGGAAAGAACACACACACACACACACATATATATATATATATATTGAAATAGTAATGGAGTATCATGCAAGGTTACAAAATGAGCTTCAGGAAGAGAATAACATCTTTACGTGAGCAGAAGCAGCGAAAAACAAGAAACAAGAGTGAGAGGCGCAATGGGTGAATGGAGGCTAGAGATGCTTCATCTCTTTCTCACATGTACCCCTATGAGCAAAGTTATGTCATATTTCTCTTTGAAGAGATTGACGGCAAAGCCCTATATATTGTGCTTATGATTTGCTGTTTTTTTTCTTGAATCATTTTGCTATGGAGGCCTATGTTATGTTTTTTTACTGAGATAGGTAAATGGGTGTCTGGTCATTTATTTGTGAACTGATAAAAAACCATGTAAACAAGTAGAAATGTTGTGAAAGATGTATATTCATTTAAATCACAGCTTTATCATATTTTTCATCTTTGCAAATCTGCTGATAAGAAGCAAACTCAACAAAAGAGAGAAAGGATGTATTCTCTTTTCTCCTCTCCGGTGGCACTGGCTACACACAGAAGCTACCAGCAACAAAAGGCTATCATGTTTCTAAATGCCAATGGCAAATCCAGAGCTGATGGAACTCTTTCTTCTTTCTACCGGACAATGTTGAAAACAGTCACCAACAACAAACTATAGGATCTAACTGGTTCAAACGCAGCGGTTGCGTTTGCGGTTGCGGGAGTTTATGGATGCGGGCGGTTGCGGTTTCTAGCGGTTTTAAGAGATTTGTACGACTGGTACTGCGGTTAAAAATTTGTGCGTTTGCGGGTGACTTATGACTGGTTAACTACTAAATGCGGCAATAGTCAAATAATAAATTAACAATATTTACATTTAATATAATTATAAAAAAATCAAAAATCATAAAATTATAATAAATATAAAATTTATATTTA
>NC_027751.1:30129052-30136073 GCF_000695525.1 Brassica oleracea var. oleracea
TAATTTTTAATTTTTTATTAAATATTTTTACTTTTGTATATATATTGTTTTAAAAAAAAGAAAAAAAATTTACCCTCTCGCAACCGCCCGCAACCGCAAACGCTAGCTGCAGCCAGCTTTTGAATTTATGAGATTCAGAGCGGTTTGAAGCGGTTTAGAGCGATTTGAGTGATTGTTGCAAACCGCCGACAACCGCTACCAACCGCAAAAGCTGCGTTTGCGGGTGGTAGCGGGAAAACCAGTCGCCTATTTCAATTGCGATTCGAACAAGGCACAATAACAATTAGCCATTTTACCCGATATCCAAAGATCAACCCGAATCGAATCGAAATCCGCGCGGATACACGGGTCAAACTCTAGTATCTTATTATCTAAGAAGACACATTAAACTATGTGACTTGATATTATTGAAGTTATTTAACACTTTTGAAAGTTAAAAACATATCTTGAAGTTACTTAACACTCTCAAAAATACAAGTTTACAAAACCTAACGAAAAAAACTTCTCCAAAAGTTTCCTCTCAGCATACTTTTAAAAAAGTCTTCTCTCATTAGTCAGAAACATAAATAAACATGAATGTTTGCAACTCATAATTATCACCAATTATGTTATGAATATTGTTCAGGAGCTCTAATATTGATTAATACACATGAATTACAAGAAAATCTTACAAACGCATTTTAAATTTGGAGAAAATGAAAGTTAAATATTTACGTAAAAGACTTATATAGAAGTTTTCTATTTAGGTCGTTTTTGTAATTGCAAATTTACAAAAGAAAACTTCTCTACACATCTTCTCTAGAGGAGTCTTCCTCTGTAAATATTGGTTTACTTTTGTTTTTGGAAAATTTTCGATAATACTAGAGAAGACCGATACGAAGGTGAGTTTTGCAATTAACCGAAGTTTTGCAGATATTTGACTTTTCAAAAGAAGACTTCTGGAGAAGTCTTCTTACCGTCACATGAAGTCGTCCAAGTGTGGCAAGAAGTTTGATTAGGTTAGTTTTGCAATTGACCAAAGAGAAGATAAGTCTTCTGCATGACCACATGCTTAACCAGAATCCCAAAATAAAACCAAATAAGACTTCTAAAGAATTCTTCCGCCAAAAGACTTTAGTCTTATAATTAATATTAAATTTTCACTTCTTTACTGTCAATTTCAAAAAGCCTACACAAATTTCTTGCGATAGTGAGAAAACTACATGTAACATTAAAGAAGACTTCTAGAAATCTCCTACAGAATAGTCAATTGCAAAACTAACTTAGCATTGACCAGAATACTTCTTTAGAAGTTTTCTTGATGAAGAAGACTTTTCTTGGTGAAATAGATCTGAAAAAAAATTCAAAATATCAATTTTAGATCTGGTAAGATTCTTGTTTAGCTTCTCCAAGCACACATAACTTCTTAATGAAAGTTACCCACTCTTTCTTGACCAAGAAACATAAACTTAAATAACTCCAGTAAGCTTATAAATTTTGAAAATAAAAAGTTGAGATTTTGGAATGAAATGAGAGAGAAAGTGAAAGACAAATTGTTTGTGTGTGTAAGAAATGAGGATATGAAGATGAAGATGTCGATTTTAATTGGATTTTGAGCATGAAATTGGTTGCTCATGGTGGTTGGTGTATTGATGACAATGGTAATACTGTAAATACTTGATGAATATGATGATGACCGAATAAAACAATCATTTCGAAAAGAAAAAAAAAATAATGGCATTTTCGTGAATAATTTAAGTCTTTGGGATGAACAAAAAAAATGAAAGTTCCAAAAATGGGTCATATTTACATTTGACTTGAAATTTTTAGTTATATTCCTTTTAACAAACTAAGTACAAGTCCAAAATTTTACTATTCATACAAGCGAAGCCGAGTACCAAGTATACCAAAAATCAAGTCTTGGCTTTTACCCAACCCTACCATCAGCTTCGTCGTGAAGATGCCACGTGTTGCAGCAGAATCCCAAGAAATCTCTCCCGACGGAGTCACCAACACTTGGCAAACTCTTGAAAGATCTCAAAGGCGGTGCCGTTTCTCTTAGCCTTCAACAGTCTTAATTACGATGTCTGGAGGAAAGGCTACTTTGATGAAAACTCTACTCACGATGTTTCCAGTGAGGTTTTCTACGGCGATATCCTAGTTGTTTTCGGTGCAAGGGAAGTCGGAAAGTCCATGCTTGTGGGAAGAATGAATACCTTGAGAGGCACGATAACTCTAGACGGAGAGAAGGTTTTGAAAACTCAACTCCTCAAAGTGATATCAGCATACATCATGCAAGACGATATCTTGTTCCCAATGCTTACCGTCAAAGAAACACTAACACTACAAAAAAAAACATGGACAAAAATTCCGACAAAATGCAATTCTTTTTTTTTTTTTTGATAATCCAGGGTTCTCCACTTACGTGGATCATTCCCTGGGCCCGGTTATGCAGCGGTCCACTTCACCCGGGAGGGCTTAAACCTGGGCTGGGGACAAGGCCCAACACCCAGTACCGCATTTGATGACAGGATGGGCAGTTCCCCTCCGCCTGGCGTCGAACCCGGGAGCATGACAGTTGGCCCCCAAGGTCTTTACCAAACGAGCTACCACATCCCGTCAATTCTTCAGAAATTAATTAAAGAATTACCGAAAAATACTGAAGAAACTCGAAGTTGAGCTTTCGTAAAAATTTTGTCTCAATTCTTGACGAAACTGTAATTGTCGGTAAATATCTACGATTTACCGACGAAACAGTCTCCGGGTGTAAAATTTTAACGGATTCCCGAGGAAAAATATCTAGTAATTTTCAAGGAAAGTTTTCATTATGTCGCAAAGTTTATGAAAATATATATTATAACTGTAAAAATGAAAATTTTGTGTACGAGGCCTGGAAGCCTTTCCCTTTGAAAGAAGCTTGATGATGCATTCATAGGTGATTATTGTTTTGTTAGATTCTAGATTTTGGTTTTTGGTTTTTGGTTTTTGGTTTTTGGTTTTTTGTTTTTGGTTTTTGATTTTGTAGAAGATTTTGGTTTTTTGAAAAACTTGATTGGTTGTTTTTGTTTTTGATTTTGATTTTGGTTTTTAGTTTCCGGTTTTTGCTTTTAAAAATAATAAATTTTAAATACTATGATAGTAAAATATCTATTATTGAAAAATAATAAAAAAAATACTATCATCAAAGCATACATAATTAAAAATATATTTTAAAACAAAAAAAAAATCAAATATAAAACAAAAATTATATTGAATCCCATAAAGATGCAGAAATTTGATCTCGAATGCTGTCCATATATTGCACATGTGTGTTATTATGTTCTTCGTTTTCATCTGAATCAGAGTCTTCAGTTGGTACATTATCAGTTGGATAGTCCGAATCAAAATCAACACCTCCTAAATTTGATAGCCTGGTAAAATTATGTAGAGCCATTGTAGCTGCATCAACTCTTCTTTGAACATGTATGTTGTATCTTGGATTCTCTCTTAAAACCCGCCATTTTCCTTTCCACACACCAAAAGTCCTTTCAATAACAGATCGCAGCGAAGAATGTCGTTTGTTAAACATTTCTTTATAACTACTGGGCGGACTAACTCCATCATATTGGCTAGGATGATATCTTTCCCCTCTACACGGAGTAAGAAATCCAGGTCGAAGAGGATAACCAGAATCTCCTAAATAATGCTTTCCAAAAGGTGCAGTTGGAAATTGATGAGGTCCCTCCATAGCTAGTGCTAAAACTTTTGCATCATGAGCTGATCTCGGAATACCTATATATGCATATGTAAACAACATGTCCATATTGCATATAGCTAAAACATTTATACTGGTGTCACTTCCTGTTCCAATATTTTTCTGAATCTTTTCCCGCAATAGTGACAGGAACATGTGTTCCATCAATTGCACCAATAAATCCTTTAAAGTAAGGCCAATAATTTCTATTGGGTTGTAACCTAGGATGAGGTTACGTGAGCTCATTTGGACTAGGTCTAAGCAAATCCAGTGGAAGCCATTCTGGATTTTGACATGTTGCTTCTTAAAATTCGTTTCTAATTTTCGTTTTACTCTCTTTTTTCAAAGGACCGGTACGCCAATTTATTTTTTCCATTTCATTTTCATATATTTCAAGAAATATATGAACCTTGCTATCGTTCCATAGTATATTTCCCTTTAATAGTAATATCATACATAAGTTAGTCAATTAAACTATATAATCAGTTAATTAAAATAATTTATTTAGTAAATAAATACCTCTCTGCCATTTGATGATTGTCCTTGGTGTGCCATACCTATAAAAAAATACACCATTAATAGTTAAATTTATGTAACTTAATATTATAAATAAACTACTAATAGCTATAGAGGTAAATTCCTACGTACATGTTATTATAATAATTATATAACAATGCATGTATTTATGCTGTAATTATATTTTAGAATAAAATTTTAAACTGCACCTTTAAAACAAAAAAGTAAAATGTGTACATCCATAATTTTTAAAATAAAAATAACCATAACTATATTATATATATATATTTATTTATTAATAGATAACTATAAAAATTTATTTCCAGGGAGAATAGATACCTACAAAAATTGATTTTCAGGGAGCAAAATACCTTCTCGATTGGATGTAGAGAAGAAGATTTGAAACGAAATGTGTATGATCAACAAGCTTCCTAAAACTCGACACTTGGATGCATTATTTAAAGTTTACGTTTGCTTTGTTTTGCTTTGTGTGTTTGTAGTGAAATAGCTCTGTCTTATATAGTACATTATTTAGCTAAAATTAGCTAACAAAAAAAAAGAGAAAAAAATCATTTTTTTTTTGTTTTTGTACGTAGTTTTTCTTAGGAAGAATCCAATAGAATAAGGAATTTGGTTTTTGAGGAGGAAAGAGTAAAAGGAAGCAAAAACCAGATTCCCTAAAAAAAATAGGAAATCTATTTTGTCAAAATCATGATCGGATAAAAAGTGGTTTTAGGAAAATCAAAAACTATTGCAGTAGTCTATTTAACGGTTTTAAAGAAAAACTTTATATTACTGTTTTGGTTGGAATACATTTTTTTTATCAAAAGTTAAAATTTATGAAATAAATAGATAAAATTTAAAACTAGATTGAAATGGGTATATATGGATCTATCCAATTGGACATGATGTTTTTTTGGACATGATTTGACCATTGTACATTGCAGATCGACCAGTGATAGTCCAGAATGGTAAACCGTGTGGTCAATTCAAATGGGCCATGGATGAACCAGTTGACACATTGATACATATATTGTCTTTTTCATAGTTTACTATTGTTAGAAAAGAATAATATAGTATTGAAGATTTCTCCCATGATAAGAAAAAATAAAAATATGAAAAAAAAATTATATAATGATGTTACAGACTTATTTTTTAGTAAACCCCTATTGATGTTGAGATTCAACCGGAACTAAAAAATAACTTGTTTTTTATTGGTGCATTGTTTTGGTAGTTTCCTTTCTGGCACACACAACTCTGTAGCTCCCATCATGTTGAGATTCAACCGGAACTACAAACAAAGGTATACCGATTAATCTAAGAACATAATGATCAAAACCTAAAACCCGAATCCATTATTATGGAAATCCAATGTTCTTGATAAACCCTAAAAATTGGTATAACCTAAAACTGATCATCTTATAATCACTAGATTGAAATCGATTCCATTAGAACATGTTGATTGATTGTTCTGATCTGAATTATGAAAATCCTAAATCTTGGAATCGAAAACCCTAAAACCCTAAAGCTTGAAATCAATTTTAAATTGTTCTTGTTTGATTGAATGATTGATGATCTGAGTTTTAAGATTAATAGATTGATTGAATCTCGAAACTAAAATCTTAAGGCCTTGAAACCCTTAACCTCATGTTGATAAAATCGGCCACTTAAATGTTTAAAACCCTAAATCTCGTTTTAAATTCCTAAAGGCTTTGAAACCTTAAATCTCATATTGCTTAAAATTTGAATGATTGATTTGAGGTTTAGGATTGATTACATATTGCATGAGAGGTAGGTTGCTAGACTACTCTGATTCTGAAACCCTAAAATCTAGCCGCATATTACCAACCTTGAAATTGGTAAACCCTAATTGATATGCAACTGAATAATAAGATTGAATGCATCTAAATTGATTATCCTTGTTTGCATTATATTATGTTGTGGCCATGTGATTTTGCTATGAACCATACCGAACGGCCGTGTGGCCTAACCATTCCGATGCATTTTTCGTACTCGCGGCCTTATGCCCTTGATAGATCACATTTTTTGCATCATGTGATTAAAAGCCGTGTGGCTTAATGCATCATAGTTTGGCCGTGTGGCCTAGAGAAACACCATATCTAAATGGTCGTGTGACCTTGCTTGCATATCTCATCAACCGATCTCTAGGATCGTTGTATCACATTACATGGCCGTGTGGCCTAAGCATCACATATAGACCTAGCATTCTCGACTTGTTTCGCACCATGATCGAGTAGTAAAGTGTTTTGGTCGAGAGACTTATGAAATCATATGCACTGATTATTTTGAATTGGTTGCATCCTAAATCATGAATTGATTGATAATATGGTTTCAGATGCCGAGATTTGTGCCTTTGGATTATGCCATTCTAAATCCCTCTGGAGAAAATTATCTAGAATGGGCAATGAACACTTCAGTTGTCCTGAAATCAAGAGGACTCAGAAGGAGTATCATTCATGGTGATTATGCAACTAGAAGTGAAAAGTTAAGAGCTATAACAATTATGCGCCATCATCTCACTGAGGATCTAAGAAATCAGTACCTAAATATTGAGAATCCTCGTGACCTTTGGAAAAAATTAAAATCCAGATACACAATGATGTTATTACTAAAGGTCAGGCATGAATGGATGAGTCTCAGATTCCAGGACTTTGAGTCTGTGGATGAATATCATTTTGCTTTGTCCAAAATCGTTCACAAACTGAGACTATGTGGTGAAGTGGTAACAGAGGAGGATTTACTGGAAAAGACCTTCCTCACAGCCGATCCAAG
>NC_027751.1:30136190-30138217 GCF_000695525.1 Brassica oleracea var. oleracea
AGTGAGATGAGATATCCTGAAGCAAATAAGACTGATATGGATCAGGATGAATCCAAGGCAGCCGTGTCCAATGTAACTGATGGTGTGGTCGGCATGTCTATTGACTAAAGAAGGATCTCGACATGCTAATTGTGTTTTAAGTCTTTGATTTGTGTTTTGCTTTAAACCTAATTGTCATTCACGATTTTATATATAATAATAGAATTGATTTGAGTTCATTACTATTATATCTTGCCTGATCTTACTTGATAATGTGAATGATTGATAAAGAAATCGCCTAAAAGGCATTATGGTACGGTATAGTAGCCTAGTAAGAAATCTATGGCTAAGGCATTGCCTAAAGGGCATTATATACACCCAAGAATGTATGACCCATTGAGTTATAATAAAATGGTTTCCAAATAGAAACAATGGGCAAAAGGAAACAAGTTCCTTCAGACTTAAGAAAGAAAGAAAACGCCTAAGACCCTTTTTAGAAAGTGGTCAAGACTATACCTATGTAATTTACTGATCAAAACTATGCTACAGATAAGTATGATAAGAGGCAAGAGCCGTGGTGATCATACTGATATATCGCACGAAAATTATACACTTTATGGCAAGACCGGATTAGTCATCCAAGTCTAAACTTGATGCAAAGATTGATATTGAGAAGGCACAAAGAGTTATCCCATAAGATCTCACGTTGTGAAACATATACACAAAAGGAAACTCATTAGGCTTTATTGTCCTAAGCATCAGAGAGAGGATAAACCCGTGATACATGATCAATACTACAAATTCGTGAACAAATTCATGAACCATAGTCTATGACCATGATATAAATGGCTTGGCCGTGCAGTCCATTACCTATAAGAATTGGACATCCATCCTAAAGCTTAGGGACATCATGGATTTACATGTATATAAAGTGAAAATATATCAGGCCATATAAGTGAGCATAGATATTCCTATCTCAGATTGAATACGGGTCATAAACCAGACATACACCATCTTAAGAGACTTTGAATAAACCACCACAGACATATGTGCCGTCTAAGATGGAACCTCAGAAGAGGAATGGGAATATATGTTGGATAAGAGTATGACTTTCTCCCACGGCTTCTAAGAGACCTTGAGCCAAATATGGGTGATCAGAAAGTGGCCAGGTACACGGATTGCATGATCAATGAATCCGACTATCCAACATTAAAAGGAGAAAGCTATAAGCTGGTAAAGAGTAAAGAATGATAAGAAACAGAATGGTATCAACCATCATTGTCTTGGCAAAGATCCTCGGATTAGAATTATAGCCGTCCAAAGAAAGAAAATACTATACATAGCTAGCTAATCGAGATGCCAGACACTGACCCGAAAAGAAAAGAAAAGAATGATTAAGTCATAACCAGCTTAGCACCAAACGAAATCTGATGTCCTAGAAAGAGACACAGTCAAGTTGCTACAGAGTCTATACAAGATAGACCAAAGTGTTCCATAAGATAAGGAACCTCGGAAAAAAAAAAGAGAAAGGTGCATAGATTACAAATCCGAGGTCATAAGGAAACCAGACCAGACATTGAGAAAAGGCTGCGCAGCTAAACATCTAAGGTACCAAACCATGTAGTTTGGGACGCCAAGCTACTAGGTAGCAAAGGTCCTGGATAATGAAATCTCAAATCGATTAGATCATGTCTTGAACACAATGGAACCATATACATAAGTGTCGACACATAAGAGAGTAGCCCTTGAACATAAAGATATAAACGAGGATCAGAACCCACGAAAGAGTACCCATAAAGATTAAAGATTAGATTGAAAAGATAAACATGGGGTTTAAAGTATCTATAAAGAAGAGATAGGCCTATTGGCCATACATACATATACAGAAACGCCATCTGATATAAACCAATGAAATAGATGGGTCTTGTGAGGGAAAAGAAACCGTGAGATATGGTACATGGTCACGAGGTATAAAGGTGTTCATGTTTCCTACTAACAGCATTCGATCATAGCTTGTTACACAAGGATACTCACAGAGACCATGGAAC
>NC_027751.1:30138493-30178129 GCF_000695525.1 Brassica oleracea var. oleracea
ACACTAGCATGGACCGACTAGATTGTAGTACGGGCAAGTAGAAACAAAAGATCAGCCATCAGATTGCAATCCGACATCAGATCCCTTAAGTAAGGATCCGGCATAGCAGAACAGTTTGCTGCTGCTGTATAAGGCATCTACTTCCACAAGACTCTGTCATGAGGCTGAGAGGAGATGTTTAATCTATTCTTCTCAATCGGATGCAAAAGTGTTATAGTCCATAAGCTCGTGTAGTCGAGGTCCATGACCTAATAATATATATTCATTGTGTGATATGATCCACAGCAACAGAGGTCATGAGACGACATCAATATAAGGATAGGACTGCAATGAAAAATGAATATGGCATTGCCTAAGGCAATAGAGATCGATGACCACATGTGAGATTCACGAGTGTATTTGGCCACAGTGCCATAGTTAGATAGGATTGTAAAATTCATTACAACAATGATCATTGATCAAGTCATGATCTTGGACACTCATGAGACAAGTTATGAACATGTATAAAAGAAGTCTGTGACTCAACATGGATCGATCAGATTAGTGCATAGTCGATGGTTGTATAGAGAAAACTCATACAGTCCGTTACCTATCAATCAGCATTTTAACATCGTCATAGGCGGCTAATAGCCAAAGAGAGTATTCGTGAGGATGTTTTTGGTCGAGGACCATAGTTCTGCATGTCTGAGTCTGACCAAAGTATAGAGTGGTCGACAGCAAAGGTTCACTTCTTGACCATGTACACACGATGTCAAAAGACATGAGAAAAGGCCGAAGAGGTCGAAGTGGTCCAATTACGGTTTAGTAATAACTTGACCGATTTGTTTACTTCCCACCTGCACGTTCAGGAAGATCACGCATCAGATGCGTAGACTAAAGAACTTTCACTGAGGTTCACATCAGGGGGAGTAGTACGTGTTGTACTCTTTTTCCTTCATCATGGTTTTGTCCCACTGGGTTTTCCTGATAAGGTTTTAATGAGGCAACGTGAAGCGTATTACAATCATATATGGTTATGGCATCAAAGGGGGAGTGTTATAAATCAAGTGATGAATATCCATAACCGGCCCGGTCCATAACCGACTCAAACCCTAGAAGAAAGAGACATAGCTGAAACCCTAGAGAGAGGAGAGAGAGGTGGCCGCATGCCTTAGAGGAGAGAGAGAGGCAGCCACAAGCTTTAGAGAAAAGAAAACCCTATTTCTTTTTCCTTGTATATGTAATCTTTCCATTTATGTATTTAGTAGTTATCCTAAATCTAGTTGGATTAGGATTTGCCCTCTTTCCTTTTATCTCTATCTTGTAATCCTTATATAAGGGATGTCTTATTCATTAATGAAATATACAAAAACATTCAGTCTCTAAAACCGTTTGTTTTACAACATATTCATATATTTTGATTGTTTGTAAATTATATTTGTTGATGAAATGTGGTATTGATATTTAAACAACTAAGTCTAAATAAAATCATTTGGAATTTGGATTTTTTTTTTATAACTTACCATTTTCAAGTATATTTGTTTATAAAGCATACAATTTGGATAATTTTGTATATTAATAAAGACAAAATTTTCATAGTTTTGGATTTGATATTTTTATATTAATCATAATTTATTTTATATTCTATTCAGTTATAACACTTGTAATATTTGATTAATTAGAAATCTGAAATCATAAAAGATCAAATATTATTAGGCAATATTTTAAACATATTGTAAATATTATAGTGCTTAAAATAAAAATGGCCTATTTATTTTTTATATATTTAAATCTATGACCAATATTGATGCGGGCACGCTTAATATTCCTTTTTGATTTTTTTTCTTCAAACGGCTATTCTATTACTCAAGCTTGAGGTGGTCTGGGAAACCTGACCGGAACAGAACAACCAATGTAATACAATTCCCTATGGAAGGATCTCGCTATCTTAGCTAGTGAATCAGACGATACATTTTCCCGACGAGGTACAAAAACAATCGAGGACTCCGTGAATCTTGCTTTCAACTTCATAAACTCCTCCAGCTCAGTAGAGAAGCTCGGCCATGTTCCCGGGTCTTTGGTCATCGCGATCAATTCCTTGCAGTCAGTCCCAAAATATTGACATGTCGATACCTGTAGCATACACTCCATTGCCCACAATAAAGCTTCCAATTCAGAATGCAGTGGTGAGATTCGACGTCGTTGATTTCTTGCTCCCAATAGTTGCAACGCTCCACTTGAACTTACCCATGTCCACCCATAACCACTAAAGAGTGCATCATGTGTCCATGACCCATCAATCATGCATTGCTCGGAGGTTGGAGTCCCTACCGTAATTTGTTCTTCTACGATTTCGTCTGGTCTTTGATTTGCGTCAAACCAAGCTTGGCATTCAGATTCAGCGTGTCTGACAGTTTCCAAAGGGTCTCTGTCGATTCCTCTAAAGAATTTGTCGTTCCTCGCTTTCCAAATATACCATATGATCCAAGGATACGGGTCCCTGTCCAATTCCGGTTCTACGATATCATTCTTCCTCCAGAAGAGATAATTAATATTCGTGAACTGACTTCCACTTGGGAACAGAGTCGGCGACGTTGGGGTTGATGCATGAGCCCAAGTCTGAACTGCGGGAGGACACTCAAAAATGACGTGATTTACATTTTCATCATCTGCACCACAACGAGGCAGTAGTTGTCGCATCGCATATGACGATGGGTCAAATTACTCGTTACTGCTAGTTGGCCCGATATCACCTGCCAAATGAGGTGTTTCAGTTTTTGAGGAGCTTTTATCTTCCAAGCATAGGTCTGGAGCTTTGTAATACTAGGCTCATGCCTCTCCAATGACTGATCCTTTAGCAAATTTGTTGCCACCCAGTAACCTGATTTGACAGTGTACATCCCATGCTTCGTATAGCTCCAGCAATATCCATCCCGCCTATAGTCTTGGCTTATGGCCAGTGACTGAATCAATGAGATGTCCTCTTGATGTACATAATTCTCTAGCATTTCAGTATTCCGTCTCTTTGGATTTTCAATCATCAAACTGCTCACTGGTATCATTGGGTGAAGCACTGGTGCAATTGGCCTAGCTGGCCTTGCTGGTATCGTTGGGATCCAAAGATCTTCCCAAATCCTGATTTCATTTCCAGAATGTACCTTTTGTCTAATCCCCAGCGTTATCAATGGCTTTGCAGCCATTATACTCCTCCACCCATACGAGGGATTGTTAACATCATTTATTCGCAATGGTGAGCTATATCGAAAATATCGTCCTCTCAAGACTCTTGCCAGTAAAGAGTCCGGAAATTGCACTAATCGCCACAATTTCTTACCAAGTAAAGCGAGATTAAATTCGTGGATCATCCTGAAACCCATTCCTCCTTCCTCCCTTGATTTGCAGAGTTTCTCCCACTTCACCCAGTGTATTCCTCTCTTTGTAGGATTCGAGATCCACCAGAACTGTGCAATGGCACTAGCTAAGTTTTCACAGGTCTCCAAAGGGAGAAGAAGCGTTGACATTATGTACGTAGGTAGAGCCAGCAATATCGACTTTATAAGCACCTCCTTTCCTTCCCTTGTTAGCCATCTTCTTGTCCAGCCATTAACACGGTTTTGCAGACGTTCCTTCAGAAATGCGAAGAGACGTACCTTCGAACCACTAATATCTTCAGGGATACCAAGATAGGAACCCATTCCTCCCTCATTTGCAATTCCAGTTGATAGTTTCAGAGTATCCTTGACATGTCCAGGTATCCTTTTACCAAAGAGTAAGGACGACTTTTCAAAATTAATGCATTGTCCCGAGGCTTTTCCATATGTCCCAAGTTCTTTCATAACTTCATCGCATTCACGTGGCTCCGCCTTGCAAAAGAACATGCTATCATCAGCAAAGAGAAGGTGGGATACCTGAGGGCTAGCACGTGAAATGCGCATCCCCGTAATCTTTTCTTGATTCTCTGCATGATTTAGAAGGCTAACGAGCGCTTCCGTGCATAAGATGAATATGAAAGGAGACAGAGGATCTCCTTGTCATAAACCCCATTGAGGGGTTATATTTCCTCTTGGTTGACCATTGAATAAGACATGGTATTTCACTGATGATACGCATCGCATTATCCATTCAATCCATGTGTCTGAAAATCCCATCTTCTTCAAGACCGCACTAATAAAATCCCACTCCAACCTATCATATACCTTACTCATGTCAGTATTTATCGCCATTCGCTTCTCTCTTCCCCCAGGATTCGTACGCAGAGCATGGAACATTTTCTGAGCTATCAAGACATTATCTGTTATCTGTCGTCCAGCAACAAAAGCTGAATGGGTTTCAGATATTCGGTCTGGTAATACTTTTTTCAATCTTTGGCATAGGACCTTAGATATAATCTTGTAACTGACACTGCATAGACTTATTGGTCGGAATTGTGACATCTCATTTGGCTTCTCCTTCTTAGGTGTAAGACATATATTTGTATCATTAAGCCCATTAGCCATTGTTCCATCGAAAAGGAACTCATTAACCATACGAGTTAAGTACTCCTTCACAATGTCCCAAAACTTCTGGTAAAAAAGGGCAGTGAAACCATCCGGACCCGGCGCTTTCTCAGGATGCATTGCAAAGAGGGCCAACGTAACTTCCCATTCTGAAACAGGTGCTGTTAGATCCGTGTTTATCCGGTCAGTTATGGTTGTAGAAACATTTTCTAGCGCCTCATCAATGAGTTGAGGGTACAATTCCCTAAAGTAACTCGTAGCAATGGCTACTAACTTTTCCTCCTCCTCTACAAAGTTTCTTGTCGAATCTAAGCGGCTTGTAATCTTATTCCTGGCTCGACGTTGCTTTGTAGTGGCATAAAAAAATTTCGTGTTCAAATCACCTTCCAATAGCCAGAGTATCCTACTCTTCTGCCTCCAGAACTGCTCTTCTGCCTTAAGGGCATCAGTTAGTTCCTTCAGAGCAGCTGCTATTTCTTTGGTCGTGGCATCATCATCAGAGTAAAGATTATCGACCTTAGCTTTAAGATCTTCGACCATTTTTGCAGAATTTAAATCCCTTTCTCTTTTCCACTGAGATAATGCTTTCCTGCAACTGGATATGTGATCCATTATACTTGCATCCGGGGAGAGATCAAAAGAGTTCCAGCCTTCTAAAATTACTTGTCTTGTTTCTTCACTCTCCAACCAACGCTTATCAAACTTGAAGGTTTTCCTCTTCCTGGTTGGCTTAGATAGAATATCTGCAAGAACCGGACGATGATCTGATCCCCACATTCTTAAGTATTGAACTATGGAATGTGGAAATTTTTCGTGCCAATCTTCATTACCAAGAGCACGATCGAGACGGCAACGAACGGTGCCATTAGTACGCTTTCCAGCCCATGATAGTTGGTTCCCAGTACATGGAAATTCCAACATTCCACAATCTGATATCATTTGATTAAAAGAAAGAAATGAAGTATCAGACCATTTCCTTCCCCCTTCTTTTTCATGATGTCCTGTTATTTCATTAAAATGCTCTATCATGAACCAGGGTCCATCTCTTATTGTTGAGAAACGCGTAAGACGTTCCCACACTTGGTCTCTTCTTTCTAACACAGGATCCTTATAAACAAATGTCATATAGACTTTTATTCCATTAATGACTGCTTTTACATCAATCATACGATTATTAGAAAATAAAACATCAACTTGAAATCTATCCATAAAAAATAAAGCTAAACCACCACTTTGGCCAAGAGGCTCAACGGTGAACAATTTATTAAATCCTAGGTCAGCGTGAATTTTTTGCAACAGCAGCTTCCTATTCTTCTTCTCAGACAGAAACAAGAGTCATGGGCGATGCTTCTGACACATCTCCTTGAGGCGTCGATCCCTCGACAGTTCCAACTGAGCGTCTTCATTGATGACGGTGGGGCGGATATTTGGCATCCACCACACCTTTCTGTTGAGTACTCCCACCCGGTGTTGTTTTTTTTGAGCTTGTCTGCTCTATTCCCCTTCTAGCGCGAGACACATTGACTTGTTGTACTTGTTTGGAATTGATTCGAGGGGAAGCCCGTCGTGGTTTCGGAAACAATGATCTAGTCATGTTCCTTGTAAGTGCTTTCTCATCCACCCCCTTTGCAGTTCCACTCTCACCAGAATCACTTGCCTCAATCATAGGAATTGGGGTTTTTTGTATGTTCTGATCATGATCAGTCGCCTCCAAAGATTCAACAATCGTAAGATCTTCTCCTAACATGTCATCATCCTCTATTAGCACCAGCTCATTTCCCATGATAGTGTCCTCCATGTCTACATCCGCAATCTCATCCTCATTCTCGATGTCGTGCTCATTGAGAGCATCGATCTTCAGAGCATTGTATGGAGGAATGAGATCCTCTGCAACTTCTATATGAGAAAGTTGGGTTGAGTGTGGTCTGTAGGTGACATTATTGTCTAGGGGAGGCTTCTCCGTAGAAGTACTTGACTTGGGCGCTACAGTTGCGGTAACTGATTGATCACTAAGGCACCTCGGTCCTTCTTCCGTGACGAGTGAGCGAAGTTTGTTGGTATTGCCAGCTAAGGCAGAGGCCGTGTCTCTAGGTTGCTGATCATATATCTTCAGTGGCCTGAGCTGTTTCTCCTTCCACAACTGCTCCTTACCCGCATCTTGTTGCTTTCCTGATGATGCATGGCTTCGTACATTCCTTTTTGATTGATATTGCTTAATATTGGAATATATTTTCCTAGACATTATCATGATTTTTTCTAAAAAAAATTATTTTTTTACGTCAAAAAACCATTCTATTACTCAAGCTTGAGGTGGTCTGTGTAACCAAATAGGAATAGAGCAACCAATAAAATGTAACTCCCTATGGAAGGATCTAACAGTCTTAGCTAAAAAGTCTGAAATCTGATTGCGCGCTCGTGGAACATGAGTGATGTTGAAATCCGGGAAGCATATCTGTAGTGTCTCTATCCTCTCCAATTCCGTTAAAGCTTGGCCAAGCCTGAGGTTCCTTTATCATTGCAATCAGCTCCTTACAGTCTGTCCCGAAGCTCTGGCATGTTGAATGTTGAAGCATATTCTCCATCACCCAGCGCAGTGCTTCTACTTCCGAAGGCAAGGCTGATTCGCGTCGAGTGAACTTTCTTGTCCCCATAAGTTGAATGTTCCCACCACTGTCCATCCAGACCCATCCGCATCCACTAAAGTGAGCAGAGGATGCCCAAGATCCATCTAGCAAGCAAATATTACCCAAGCTTATGACTTGGGGTTCATCAGTATTGTTATCTTGTATCACTGGTTGTACCACTTCGTTGGCATCAAACCAGGCTTGGCATTCACTTTCTGCATGTCGAACTAGTTCCAAAGGATCTCTATCTATCCCCCTGAAAAGTTTATCGTTCATATCCTTCAAAATATACCATATTATCCAGGAATAAGGATCCATGTCACGATCTGGGTCGATAATGCTATTTTCCTCCAGAATAGGTAGTCCATATTTGTGTAGACACTTGGTACTGGGAATATATCTGGGCTTGTTGGAGTTAATGATAGTGACCAAACTTGGAGAGCTGGCGGACATTCGAATATGGCATGGGTTACAGTCTCTTATAGTTCTCCACATCTTGGACAGTAGTTGTCACATCTCATATTGCATCTTGTTAAGTTCCTCGTTACTGCCACATGATCAGTTAACAGTTGTCATATACGATGACATATCTTCTTAGGGGCCTTTAACTTCCAAGCAAAGGCTTGGAGCTTAGTGATGCTTGGCTCCAAAACTTCATTTCCTTCTGTTGTCTTTAATAAATTCTAAGCCACCCAATATCTAGATTTAACCGTATATTGGCCATTCCTTGTGTAGTTCCAGCAGAATGTATCCTGACGATGAGTTGAGCTTATGGCCAAACTCCTTATGAGTGGTATGTCCTCAAGATTGACATAGTTCTCCAATAGACCAACATCTCAATCCTTCGATACCTGGTCAATGAGATCGCTGACTCTCATATTAGGGTGCATAACTGGCGCTAGGGGGATAACTAGTCTCGCATGTGTCATTGGAATCCACGGGTCGTCCCACGCCTTGACTTCATAATCTGAATGTATCTTCTGTCTGATCCTCAGTAATAACAACTTCCTTGCAGCAGAAATGCTTGTCCACACATAGGATAGGCTGCTACGAGTGTTTGCTCTTAGTGGAGAACTCAATCTATAGTATCTTCCTCTCAAGACCCGGGCAACCAAAGAATCAGGGAATTGAACTAGTCTCCATAGTTGTTTTGCTAATAGTGCCAGATTGAACTCATGGATCATACGGAAACCGATCCCACCCTCCTGTCTTGGTAAACATACTTTTTCCCATTTCGCCCAGTGTATTCGTCTTTTTGGTGGATTTGAACTCCACCAGAATTGGGCAATGGCACTGGCTAGGTTTTCACATATCTCTAATGGGAACAGGAAAGTAGACATAATATATGTCAGAAGAGCAGAGCACAATGATTTAATCAGCACTTCTTTCCCTCCTTTTGAGAGCCATCTACATGTCCATTCATTCACTTGATGCATAAACTTATCTTTTAGAAACGTAAAATGTTTGCACTTGGATCCACTTATGTCTTCTGGGATACCTAAGTAAGTTCTCATTCCTCCTTCGTTCTGTATTCCAAGTACATCTTTAATCATTTGTCTAATAGTTGTATTAATCCGTTTACCAAAGAGTAAGGATGATTTATCAAAATTTTTTACAAAAATTGTCACAATCACGAAATTATAGGATATACCATTAACATTTTTTAAACCTTTGAACAATATTGTTTCTGTTAAATGAATACACCCGTATTTGATATTTGATTATTTTGAATACATCCAACTTCATAGTCTCCAAATGTCTTTGTTTAGTACCTAAAAAAATCATATAATACAAAGAGAACACTCACTTAAATAAAGCTAAGACAAATTTAAAGAAAGAATCAAAGAGCAGTTCCTCAAATCTGAGTCGAGATGATATAAATAAAACAATGTTAGCAACATACGAAGTATGATTGAGCATAGTCATGAAATATCACACATGAAAAAAAAAAGTTGTGACTTAAATATCATGATTTATGTGTTTAATAAATAAGATATTTTTATTTTAAAATTTAAATAGAAATGGCTATTGCTTTCCAACAAAATGATTTTAAAATCTTTGTAAAATGTATTCTTGAAAAGTTATAATTTTAAGTTGTTATTATGATTAAAATACTTTATATAACTTTTAATTTTTGTATATAAATCAAAACTAAATTAAATTTAAATTTCTGATTATATTTTATGATAAATAAAATTTAAATTAATCAATTTTCGAAAATAAATTTTAAATAATTCTGAAAATATTTTTAAAAGATTTTGTTAGAATTTTCTTAAATAAAAAATAAATATATTAAAAGATATTATAATGAAATTATTTACATTTGATAAACTTTCTAAATGATGGCCTAACTTAAAATATCACATTTGGAATGAAGTTGTACTTCTATTTTAATAGAATAAACTAGATCTCGATCCGCGCAACCGCGCGGTTTTTTTTTAATTTATTTTTATAGAAATATTTTGTTTTCAATTATAAATTGATATATATTATAATATATATGTGTCTATCAATTTTTAAAACATAATAAGTTTACTCTATATTTTTTTCATTGAATAGATTGTTTCAAACTTTCACATGTATTTGTATCTTCTTCTATATATATTTTTTTGGATTATTATTTCATTATTAAAATCGTAACTATATATATAAAGATTAGTAAAATATTGTTTTATTTTTATATTCAAAGATATTGTAACATTTCACAAATTTATAAAGTTTTTAAAAAATTAAACTTTTCACTTCGTAGATTTATATTATCGAGTAAATAATTAAACATTTAGTTTTTGTTTAATTTTTAAAATAAACTATATAGTTTAAAATTTGTTTTCATTGGTTTAAGCTAGTAAAGATTAATCATTGTTAGATAATATGATTTTTGTTATTTAAAAAGAAATCTTTATAATTTTAAAAGTTAAGATCGACAAATATTTAAATATTTAACATATAGAGGTATAATATTACAATATTAAATTATATCTATTTAATTTATACTATCTATAAATCTAATGGATCATCTATTATTTCAATCTAATTATTGATAGCTCAATAAAAAATTTTAGTAGGTCCAAAATTTAAATGATAGATTAGATATTAAATGTAACATGATTTTTAAGAATATGTTTTTTAGGTCCATTTTAAAAAAAATTCGTAGATGAATCATGGCGGTCACTTTCTGTTTTAACGTATAAGATTCAAAGCAGTTGGTCTCGTGCCTTTTGTATTATTCAGTTGATGAGCTGTACGTTACGGTTATACCATTGGGCATGTAGGTTTCATTAAGCAAATTTACTACGACGCCTTTAACGAGGAGCATAACTTTCTTTGAAATCCAGTGACAAAAAAGTAATGTACCAAAGAAATTAAAAGATAAGATAATTTTGTGTGAAAAGTTTTGATAACTCCTTGGTGCTTTATTATTATGCAAGAGGTTTACTCCCATGGGGCTTTTCGAGCAAAAGATTCTTATAGGTTTATCATTTAATAATTATTTTTATATTTTTTCCCTAAGAATTATTTTATATTGATGTGGTTTATTTCAAATTTTCTGCCAAACAGTTACCTTATATTATCTTATTTTAATTATTCTAATTCATTAGCATTATGTTTATTTGATTGACATATACACAAAATCCTCGTTTTATATGGTTGGCCAGTTTTTATACACGAAAGTTGAAACATGATATTGTATATAGTTAAATATTTTTATTTGATTTATTTTGTATATTTTGTATTTTTTTCTTGCAAATCCAATAAATCTCACTATTCATGCAAATTTATTATTTTATTTTTTTTATTGCTTACTTTCCCAATATATTTTGAAATATTGTTTTTAATTATGTATTGATTTTTCGTTTGATGCAACACACAAAACAGTATCGTAAATGGATTTCTTTATATTTTGTTTTTACGAATTCCTAGTTTTTCTTGAAATTTATGTATTTTGAGTTATATTATATATTTTCACTAAATTTATTTTTTTTATTTATTATTTGTTGTACGTTGTTAATCTTTGTTTTTAAATTATTTTTAAAAACTATTTTTTTGATTATGTATTAATCATTGGTTGTGGTTTCATCATTTTTGCTTATTAATTTCCCAAAGCTTGAGTTTTCTTATCAACAAATAAATTGGCTGAGAGCATTATCAAAACATATATTGGCTGAGAGAATAGTATTTCCGTTGGTTAAGACATACAACCAACAACCCCGAAGTTGATTTGATTTGAGTTCATTAGGATGAATATTCTATTGTTCAACTTACATTAAGCGTCAAATGAATAGAGACCAACCCCATTTGAACAAAAAAAAAAACACATGATTGAAAGGAACAGCTAAATTTACCAATTTCCATCTTCTTCTTGATTGCTTTTTGACCATGATATATAAACGCATCTATTATCCCAGCCACCGTGAAAACACCTCCGTCAAGAAATGCAAGAACGATATATGCTGTTCCTCTGTGAAGGTTACCTTGATTGAAGAGAGATCATAGAAGAAGAAAACTCCTGGTAAACAGATTTCCCTCCCTTTTGTTCTTTTGAATTTTTCTGATGTATTATTGAAACTTATGTATTGGATTATATTATATATCTAATTGTTGACTGAATTTTTCACCATATTAAGTTATATTATGTGTTTTTATTGTTCCATTGTTATATCTTATTATTTTGTTTTCTAAAAAACATTATCCTATTATAAATCACTGTTAAAAATAGTTTTTTCCTATATAACTATTAATACATTATAAAATGGGTTTATAAATTATTTACATGAGTTTAAAATCATTTCTGATGATTAATATATCATTTTTAAGAATTTTAAAAAGTCATTTATACTAATTCATAATGGCTTATAAAATCATATATAACAGTTTATATTTATATAAAATTTTATAAATAATTTATATGTTTTTTAAATCATCAATAATGAATATTAATAATAGATTACAAAATAATTTATAAGGATTTATAAAATATTTTTTAAGATTTATAAAACCATTTATTAGGAATAACATATCATTTATAGGAGCTTATGAAACTAGTCATAAAGATTAACATGTTTGAATATTATTTAAAATTTAAACCATTATTGGTATTTATAAAACTATTTTCTAAAAGTCTTAAATCATTGAGAAAGTTAATAAACTATTTATACGAGATAATAACATGTTTTCTTAATTTATAAAACCATTTATTATGATTTATGAAATTATTTATGAGGATTTTTAAACTCCTGTGAAATTATTTATAATAGTTATTATATGTAAAATTTTCTAAATATTTTATAAATGTATAAATTACTTCATTAGGGGTTATAAAGATATTATAAAATCAGAACCAATCCCAAACTAGTATTTTCTTCACAAAATCATCATTTGAAAAAAAAATTTCAAAAATCTCAAGAAAATTTTTTCTCTAATTTTACCTAAAATGAAATGTCCATAAACTAACTTACATTTGTTGCAAAACAATATTATGAAGAGACATATATCTTTAAATTTATGAAAAATTTGTTGTCACAGACATTCAATAATAAAAGATTCAATTTGAAACATCTGACTTAAAAAGAAGCGTTCAAATATTTTAGATTTTTTTGAAAATTTCATACTTAGAGCCATATTATATTATTTTAAACATAAAGTAAAATTTTGGATATATTTGAAGCTTTCAGGTTATAGAAAATTTAATCTGATACACATAAATCTTAAATATTTTTTTAGAAATGACTAAGACTATTGTTAACAAATACATTCAAATTTATATAACTGAAACTTCTTATATCAGTTTACATTACAAAATAAAAGCAAATTCATAAACGTGCTGTTTAAAACTCATCAGAGAGATAAACTATATATACATTTAATGGAAATCGAATCTTTCATGGTTTAAAACTAAAACAACTTTACATATAATATGAAAATTCTTATTATCTTATTAAATATGAATACTATTACTATGAATGTGTGTATTTATGTATAAATTAATATAGATTAAATCTGACATGAAAAAAATATTACTATAAATTTTATTAAATATATGGAAATTCCACACATATATAAATATATTCCTTCTTAATAATTTTTTTCTGTGTTTATACCTTAGTTGTAATCATGAATTTATTAGTCAGGTAAATTCATGTTTTAGGATTTTAATGTTAAGAAAATATACAAAAAAACTTGACCTACGCTCATTATATATATATGAAAAATATCTACCAAAAATATTTAAAAACTAAAAAATATATCATAGCATGCCAATACCATAAAATTATACATATTAAATTTTTAAAACTATCTGCATCTGCAAATTCGAGGAGAGCCACCTAATATTATATTATATGATTTTAATAGAAAATTAATGACTGAAGTCATTATTGGCGAAAGATCTCGTGGACCCTTCAAAACGGACCTGACCGGATCCTCTTTATCACTCCACTAGTCTATCACATTGGGAGACTGAGAAACGAGTTTTGGTTCCAGAAAAAAAAAAAGCTTCGGTTGTAATTTTTGGTTTCTATAAGAAAAATATTTAAATAAATCATGTTCATGCGCCGGGACAGAATAGCCTAGTGGTAAAACACTAGAGTGAACTGGATCCCAAGGCACACGGGTTCGACTCCTCCGGGGTTCCAGAGAGCGCCCAGTGACAAAAAAAAAAAAAAAAAAAAAAAAAAAAAAAATCATGTTCATGCAAAAAGTTAAGGTAGAACGTATAAAACGGTCTTGAATGATGGTAGGAGCTCAAACAAATAATCCGACAGTTGCACGTTTCGTGCCGACAATAATTAATAATATCAGAACATTAATGTTCGAAAAAAATATCAGGACAATTTATCAGAAGTTTTCTTTAGGATATCTATCTTCTATACTATTATTTTCAAAATAATTTTTCGCATTTAAAATCTCACTTTAAAAGTATAGTTAAAGATTAGAATGGTTAATATCATTTATATTTTTTTAAAAAATAAAATATATAAATTAGTCACAAAATAAAACCGAATTGAAACTTTTGAATTAGATAAGTGATTAAAATTAATAATAATAAGAATTATTTCAATTTTAAAAATATATTCTGAAACAAAAATAATAATTTATATATATTGTGTTGTTATCTGAAAATATTTTTTAATAAAAAGTTAAAAAAGGTTAAAAAGAAAACGCATCTCAATAAATTAAGAAGAATTTTCATGTTTACCATTTTTTTGGTACCATTATTCATGTTCACCACCACTAAAAAAACATTTTCACAAATATCTTCTCCATTAAGTGATAAAAGATTAGTGCACTCTCTATATATATAATAAATAATTATTTAAATAAATAATAAAAAAGTTTATGTTTCCGAATTATATTTTTTTCAAATTCGAACTTTTTCATAAAATTTTTCTTTTTGAACTTCTTTTTTGACATTTTTTCAAAATTTCTTTTTGAAAACTATTTTTTTTTTAAAAAATATTTTTTAAGTATTTATTTATATATTTATTAGAATCCTAAATTTTATATTCTAAAAACTCTACCCCACCCCTTAACTTTAAATCCTAAGTCTAGATTAATTAAACTTAGGATTATAAAGGTGGTTAATGTAAACATGAAAAGTAGTACTATGAATGTGATATTTTGGTAATTTCCCATAAATTAATCAAGTAAAATTATTAATTTTACATAACTGAAAAGAGAATATTGAGTGATTTTTAAGATTTATTTATTAATAATGAATATAGTGTACAAAAACAATTTCAAAACTTTTATTATAAGTAAGAACTTTCAAATGAAAACATAAATAATAATTTATTATTATATTCTTTTAATTAGTACAATATATATATTAATAAGTAATTATAAAATGTTTATGCCCACATGAACGATGAAACACCTAGTTTTACATAATTAATAACATGTTTTTGAATATATATCTCAAATAACTGATATTCTTTTTGGATATATAAATTGAGGTATTTTAAAATATTTTTAGCAGAATTTTTAACAATTTCAAAAAACACAAACGAAATTTGTTTTCTCTGTTTTATTTAAAATAGTTTTCTCCGACTTCTTTCTTTTCATAAAATTTCCGGTAACTTTTTCGGTTTATCTTTTCCAGATTTCAATTCTCCGCCGGAGCTCCAACGATCCATCCTTTTCTCTCCTATTTTCTCGGCCGGATCTTTCATGTATAGCAAGTAGTTTCTATATTTTTGCAGGATAGATGGGGACATTGGTGAGTTTGGCGTCTCCAGCGGTTTTGCTTTGTCTTGGTGGTGCTTAGGCGCGCTAACTCTTCCATGTTCAAATCTTTTGAGGAGCAAGTTCAGTGTGTTCAAGTGTCTCGGTGTCTCTGTCTCTGCCTACATCCACTTTTCTTGTTTTATTAATGCATATTAAAATTATAGGAAAATAACCACAAATACCACATTCATTATACTACTTTTTATGTTTATATTAATCACTGTTACCATCACTTCTAATGAAGGGTAAAAGACACTTATACCCCAAGGATTAACTAATCTAGACTTAGGGTTTAGAGTTGCGGGGTGGGGTAGGGTTTTTGGAATTTGAAATTTAGGATTCTAACAAATATTTTAAAATAAAAATAGTTTCAAACATAATTTTCGATTTTCAAAAAGAAATTTTGTAAAAAAAATCAAAAAAAAGAATCGAAAAAAAAATCAAAAAAAAATTACAAAAAAGTTTGAATTTGAAAAAGTGTAATTTGAAAACACGAAAAAATATTTTTTTATTTCAGTAATAATTTATTATATATATATAGATAACAAGGGTATAAGAGTCTTTTGCCAATTAATCTCTTATATATTAATTGAGAAACATTACAACATTATTTTGTAGCCACGTGTCACCATGAGAATGAAATTCAGAATTCTTAGAGAAATAGGTTGCTTCATCTTAACTTATATTATACTTTTTATTAAACTAACTATTAAATTGATAAATAATGTACAAAAGAATATTTTCGCACGTTCCTTAAATAAAAGCTACCGAATTGCCTAATATGATTGACGTATATATGACAATTAATGATTATGAATAATAAATATTTGATAGTATTTTTTGTATTTTAACTCTTTTTATTAAATTTTATATTATTAAAAGATATTAAACAACTACATTAACCATATAATAAAAAACTAAAAATATTATATTTCATATTTTGAATTAAAACGACTATAAATTATTAAAAACGTTAAATGTCTCACACTAAAATTTTGTGATCAATGGTTTAATTTTTTTTGGTAATAACAAGATACAAATGATCATAAATCGTATGGATATGAAGTCTCATTTACTAGACATTCATATTATATAATAATATAGTTTAAAATTAAACTATATAACATAGAATAATACTTAAGCATGATCATTTCTAAATTTTTATTGAAAAAAATATTGAAACTTTAATATTTTAATTTTGAAATTTGCATAAAAAAAATCGCACATTAGAAAAATTTTATTTATCATATGAATATGAATTCTCAATAATAAATATTTAAATTAAAATATACTGTATATTTATGTCCATGTAATTAAAATTTATTTATATACCATATAAAATAAATAAAATGATTATTTTGATTTATTTACCAAAAAAAATGTAAATAAACAAGATGCATTGTTTTGATTTATGTCTTTACTCTAATTTAATTATATACATAATACGTAAATGAATACAAATAAATAAAAAAAGATAAAAATTAGTTTTATATATAACATTCATCCCGCGCAATTGCGCGGGTCTTAAGCTGGTAATATGGTAAAAGATCAATCGTATAATAACATTCTTATATAGTATATATACTTTGAAATAAGAAATTAGTATTTGATGGCACAAAAATTACGGTTCAAAAAAGAAAGTATTTTTTGAAAATGTCCCTTTAGTGGTAGTAAAGATGAAAAGTGGTACCATGAAAGTGGTAAACATAAAATTTCTTCAAAATAATAAATGATTTTACTCTGCTTACTACCTTAACTGTTATAATCCATTTATCTAATTTTTGTTTCATGTTAAACGACACATAATGTGTTGACCTTATATTATAATATACAATATGATATTAGTATGATCAAGTCATATTCTTAACTAGAAGTTGTTAACTCAACTCAAAATGATCTTTGGTCTTTCTGTCAAAAATTTCTGATCCGAGTGACTGAGTGACGGATGAGACAAAACTAATATTATATGTTGTGGTTTCAGATCTGGTGATTATAGAAAGTATTACATTGTAAGTAATTTTTATCATACTTAAATAACACTCTGAGTCACTTTGGACTCCTACTACACTTTTTCTTTGCTTTTTACACACATATGTACAGCTGTCAACATATTAAATTTCTATACTACCCTTCTTTCTATTGCACATCGTAACTATAACCTAACTAAATTTCTTCTCTTATTCCTTTAGTTTCCAGATTTTGCTCTTTTATATAACTGAAGAGAAAAACCAGAAGTTTCGACGGAGTGAAGCGGAGAGCCGCTGCCGCAGCTGGTAGTGGTGTAAAATCATCTTGTGATTCATCTGTTCATGCATCTTCTACAGCTTATGTATATTCCAAATCCTCCACAAAACACGAATCGTTGGATTTCATCTTCCCACGTGGCTAGATCTGAATGGATTTCTCACTGGCTTTTTACTTCTACTGCAATGGATCACTTAGTTTGACTTTGATTCAGCCGGAGAAAATCGAAAGCTTCAGAGTTTGAAGTTGATTTGCTGTCAAAATTAATATAACTCGGCGGCCATGAGCTCAGTCCTCTGCTTGTATCTTCTCTCCTCAGAGATTTTCAGAAGAAAGCTTTGTCTCCCCTGAGAAACCAAGTCAATGGCCGAGGATTGGGATCTCCGCGCCGTCGTCAGAGGCTGCTCAGCCGTCAGCTCACCAGCAACCACCACAACCACCGTCTTCTCCACCAACATTTCATCTCGCACGAACCATGTATTCACCTTCGAACCAAGAAATAATATCGTCCTCTTCGGTGAGATTCGAGATCTGTACACGCCGTTCACACAACATGTAGTTATGGATTTTGTTAATCAATGTCCATGTGGATAGTGAAAGATCATGTACATATGAATGCTATTTAGCCTTTACAAATGTTGAAACATTGGAATATGTGTGATAGCGCTAGAATGTTGTACAACTGAGAATTTTTTTAAGAGATTTGTGCATGTCATTCGGTTATTCAGTTATGATCTTCATCGTTAGAACAATATACATAGGGGCGTACACGTGCACATCGTTAGAACAATGTACACGGGGATAGCAGCAAAACAATGTACACATGGAGATACAACTCTTCTTTTAAAACAAGCACCAACACATGCTCTTACAAATAGTCTCTTAAAAGATGTATGAACACGACGACAATGATATTTTTCCTTATCGCTTAACACTTAACAAAGGTGTACACTGTCTAGACATGTCTACATGTACACCGTCTAGACATGTCAACATGTACACTGCTGCGGTTCTTCTATGAACTATCGTGAAACTTCACTATATGAATTTGTGACGAAACCTAACTTCCTTCGACGGCTTTGCTAGCTCTGTTACCTTGGAGTTGGTGAATGCAGTGAAATCTTCATGTTTAAGCTGCGGTTGCTGAGTTTGGAGAGGGAGACGACCTCAATCGGCGCCTAAGATAACGGAGGTGGGAAGAGGTGGAGAATGAAGTTTGTCTTCGGGATGGATGTAGTAATTGATGACCCAACGAACAGCTAAGGCTCTCTTTTCCGAGAGGTCAACGGCCACTCAGATTTTACGGCAGCCTCTGATGGTTAGTGTTTGAGAGCTCGACGGAAGTGATGGAGAAACCTCCACCTCACAGAGTCACTAAAATAATTTTTTTATAAAAGAATTTACCGTAAAAAGATGAGGAGAAGTTACGAAAAAAAACAACTATGTTAATATTCAATTCAGTTTGTTGCTGATTTCGGTTCCTCCATTTTAAAATAATTTAAAAATTAAAAATATTCAACTAAAACTAAAGAACAACCAACTACACATCTTGTTCACCTTTAGTTAAGGGCAATAGGGTAAACAACCATTGAGAAACTACCTTAGTAGTAGAATGTGACCCACTGTGTTATAAAAAGTCAAAAAGTGATCTTTTATGTAAAAAACTCGTGATTATATATGGGCTTCAACTCAAAACTTCCTAATATTAAAAAAAATTCATATTCTTAAACATGAATCTTATGCTATGTTTTAACGTATATAAATGATGTATGTCTTCATATATTTACAATTTTTTCACCACATTAAGTTGCATGCACAACATCTTTTCAGATTATATAAATGTTAATAGTTCATCACTTTTAAGCTTTCGTTTGAGTTTTATAATAACTAGAGCTTTTACCGCACTACGCGCGGTTTGTTGTTTATAAAATTTATATATATTTTAAAGTTAAACTTAAATATAAGGATTGATTATCATTTATTTGTTGATATAGTATTTGACAAATTAAAATGAATTTTTTGAAAGATAATAATTTTTGTGTTTAAAATATCATTAATTTATATACTAATATATATTTTAGATGTAAACATATTTAAAGTTTCTATTAATCTTTTGGTAATCATGTTTAACTTCATTTCATATACATACACACACACTGCATGTGTAATCATTTTGAATACTTAGATATGTAAATTTTGATGACCAATAACACAATGACTTAATAAATATTTAAATCTTTGAATGGGAGTGAAGAGGATGAGGATCATGTTAAACATGATGTTATGTACGGTACAATATTAATCATGCACTGCTGACTTCAAAATCAAAACATAATTTCAAAAATGAGACTGATATAAGGAAGAACAGAGCTAGCAGAACCCAAACCAGTAAGCAGTAAGCTGCTATTAACTTAAAAAAGACAACACCCCTATAAGCATGAAACAATATCCAAAGACAAAGGCAGACAACCAAGAAAGAAAAATTACATGTGCATGATAATTACCTGCTGGTTAATAGGTGTTCCTCCATAAGCAACAACGACCTTCACACCAGTTTGGTATGCGGATTTTTTTGCTTCATCATGAATCTAAATAAAAAAAAAAAAGCAAAACGTCAACAATGTGTATATATTTAAAAAATACACATGTGTCTTGTCTAAAGAAATTATATTCTGTGAGAGAATGAGTAGATTCTCTATGTTACCTGAGATGCCAGCTCCCTTGTTGGTGAGAGGATAACTGCAAGAGGGTAAACGGTCCGTGAACCACGAGGTCTCTGAAGGTGCTGATCTCTCATGATTCCACTAATTATCGGAAAGCAAAAGGCAGCAGTCTTCCCAGATCCTGTCTGAGCACAGGCCATCAAATCCCTCTCTGCAAGAAGTATCGGAATGGTGTGACGCTGTACAGGTGTTGGCCTCACGTGCTTACACCTCCTGATGTTGAGATTCAATGCTTCCCCAAGATCAATGTCAGCAAAAGTGTTAACAGGAGGAGGCACGTCTCCTCCAGTGGTCTCGATGAGAATATCTTCATAGGCATCAAAATTAATGCCAGTATTCTCCTGAACGGCGGGTTCTAGATCAGCATCATCTCCAAACGGATTAACTTCACGTTCCCATCCTCCACCTCTGTTGTTCCAGATACCACCACCACCACCACTTACTCGTCCACCATAACCTTGGCCGGGACGCCCTACATCATTCATGTAGCCACCGCCTCCACCAACTCCACCTCCAGGAGCCCATCTAGACGGTTGACCACCATACCCCAGACGATCATTTTGTGGCAAAGGAGAAACAGGCTCAGACTGCCTGTTCCTTAGATGTGGGGGAACATAAGCAGGCTTTGCCCTGGAAGCAGCCTTCTCAGAGTCAGCCACATCAGCCCATGATGCACTCATAACTGAAACTTTGTCCTAAATCTAGAAAAAAGCTTGCAACTTTAAATACAAATTCCACAAAGGTCTAGTTAGCAGAGAAACGTAATCCAATAGCAGATGGGTGATAGTAAGTAAAGGAAGAGGCTTTATCGAAACCCATAAGCTGGAAAGATGAAACCCTCAAAAAATCTCAATCAGATCTATCAAACGACTAAATTAGAAGAGAAGAGAAAGAAGGTGGCTATCTAACTGCTCGAAATAGAGAGATACGTTCGCGGATAAACAAAGGAGAGAGGATCTATGGAGAGAGAGAGGGAACCTTAGTAATCGGCAGAGAGAATCGAATCGAAAAGAAGAAATCAATTCAACGGTAGTCGTTCACCCAACGGAGAAGCTCGGAGAAGGGAGAAAAGGAAATATAGAAACTGTAACGAGGTGAGCAAATGAGTTTTTTCAACTGGGATGTGGATCGACAAATTTGCGGGGAAGATTTAGGTCGTGCTGACATGGCATATATTTAGAATCTGATTGGCTCGAATTAATTTGCTGATGTGGACACTTTAGGTGTTGAGCTTATTCTCCTTTTTGTATTGTAAGATATATAGCTTGATTTTAAATTACAATATAAAAATATTGGGGAATTCTAACTTTAGTTCTTCGCAAATAAATTATAACTTTAACTCAAATAAGAAAATAGTAAAAGTTAACTGGAGCCATTAATTTGTAACTTTTATGGAGAATAAACAGTCAAGATCTGATTGATATATCAGTCGGGTAATTTTTGTAGTGGTGTAGTTAAATTGATTGTACCCGAACTTCCGGAACTGATGAAACTCTAAACATATATGCGCTTAGACAAAAAGTTCGGAAAAAACCCAATGCAAAACATCAGAACTGGGCTGATGAAGATTAACTCAAGATAGTTATTTAGGAGTTGACAATATTAGATAAGATAAGTATTGTTTTACAGTTTAGATATACCTTAGTATATTTTCCTACATTTATGTTAGTCTAGAGGAGATCCCACGTATCTCTAAACTGTTTTGTACTATATATTGTCAAGTTAATACACATACATTTCAAGGGAAACTTCCTCAGTTTCATGGTATCAGCGGGTTTCAGTTCCTGAACCATCGAAAACGCAATCTCTCTGCGTATTCACTCTCTCTGTTTTCTCTTCATCACTCCACTCTCTCTTTCTTTTCTCCTTCTCATCCAATGGCTGCACCCGCTCAACTTGAACGCACCTATGGAGTCACCAACATCAATTCCCACATTCTGTTTCTCTTGGACATCGATAATGGGAACTACGACGCTTGGCGAGAACTCTTTCTCACACTGCCAAAGCTTTGACGTTTCAGGCCACCTCGACGGCACACTCCTCCCATCCGACGACAATGATCACATTTGGAAGAAACGAGATGGCTTAGTCAAACTGTGGCTATACGGTACTCTCTCAAAGAACCTCTTCAAGAGTACATTCAAGACATGAGGTACATCGCAAGAAATTTGGCTTCGACTGAAATTTTTTTTTCAAGACAATAAGGAAGCCATGGCAATCCAGCTTGACCACAAACTACGCACCAAGGAGATAGGCGTTCTCACGGTCCACGTTATACTGTCAGGAGTAAAATCAATTGCAGATCTGTTAGCTAATGTTGATGCTCCAGTCTCGGAGAGGACGTTGGTGACATATCTTCTCAACGGCCTCAATGGCAAGTATGACAACATAATCAAACCTCATTATCCATCGAAAGCCTTTTCCATCCTTTGAGGAGGCACGATCGATGCTAATACTCGAAGAAGATCGTCTTGGCAAGGGCAAGAAACCGAGTCCTTCACATGAGGACACACCATCTTCTGCAAAGGCTCTGGTTGCTACGGATACGCGCCCGGATCATAAGCCACAGCAACAAAAGAATCAGCAATGCTTCAACCAAAACAGAGGACAAGGTAGAGGCGGATATCGTGGCAAAAGCAGGAACCAGTCAAATCAATCCAGGCCTTAATACAAGCAGTGGAGCACTCCCTATTGTCAAAATGGGTATCCGATGAGGTCTCTTTAACAACACAGCCCATGGGCTCAGCTACCATTCTCGCCGTTTAACAACCAGGTCTCCTTGGTCCCAGACCACAAAGTCAGCAGCAACAAGGTCAATCAACAAATGGTGGCACACAAAAGTATGAACCGACAACAGACTTTTTTGTAGCCTTCAATAATATGACCCTCATGGATCCATTCGACAATCAGTGGTACATGGATTCTGGCATCACGACTCACATAACACAATAGGTAATCTTAAGTCTATTATTAGAAATGGCATGGGAAAAACAGTAACCGTTGCAACGGAGGTATGATTCCAGCTAACCTTTTCTGAATCTCTGTCTTTTCCCACAAAATCTCCGCCTCTTTCTCTAAACGTTGTTCTTGTTACCCCTTCTATTCTCAAGAACTTGATTTATGTTCGTCGTTTCACAAAAGATAATTCATCTTCTGTTGAGTTTGATCCTTTCGGTTTTTCTGTGAAGGATCTTCATACGAAGAAGATGATTTTCCACAGTGATAGCACATGAGACCTCTATCCTATTCATTCAGACTCCAATAAAAGATATGCTCCTTCAGCTTTCGCTGCAATAACATCAAGCAATTGGCACAATCGTCTGGTTAACCCCAGCAATCAAACACTTAAATTATCTTCTTTCTTCTAATGCTTAATCTTGTAATAAACGAGTTTAAACTCATCTTTGTTATTTGTGTCAGTTTGGAAAACATTTAAAGCATCATTTTGCCAATTCAAACACGACAGTTGATCACCCTTTCGAAATAATTCATTCAGATTTATGGACATCGCCGGTGCAGAGTATGAGTGGTATCAAGTTTTACGTTCTTTTCGTTGATCACTACTCTCATTTTCTATGGGTATACCTTTTTCGATACGTACAAATATGAAA
Source organism: Brassica oleracea var. oleracea (assembly GCF_000695525.1). NCBI lineage: Eukaryota > Viridiplantae > Streptophyta > Magnoliopsida > Brassicales > Brassicaceae > Brassica > Brassica oleracea. The sequence continues at coordinate 30,162,394 of NC_027751.1, forward strand.
CCTTTTCTAAGTTTCTGCACTTTACAAACTATGTGAAAACTCAGTTTGGCAAGGACATTAATCACTTCAATGTGACAATGGAAGTGAGTATAACAACTCCCAGTTTCATGATTTTTACGCAGAGAAGGGTATCACCTTATGTTTCTCATGTCCTTACACTTCTCAATAGAACGAAAAAACGGAGAGAATTATACGTACTGTCAATAATTCAGTCCGATGTCTCCTCTTCCAGGCTCATCTACCATCTTCTTTCTGGGTAGAGACCTTGCACACGTCGGACCATGTTTTCAATCTTCTTCCTTCAAAATTCATTCAAAACATAGCTCTTTTCTCGGTATTGCTCAATAAACCAATCTCTTATTCTCATCTCAAAACTTTTGGTTGTTTGTGTTACCTAACACTAATATCCCTCACACTGAAAAGCTTTCACTAAGATCCTCTAAATGTATCTTTCTTGGATACCCAAACAATCACAGCGGGTACAGATGTTTAGATCTTTCAACCAATAAAATCATCATATCATGATATGTGAACTTTGATGAATCGACTTTCTCGTATAAGGACTCAACACCAACCAAAGAGTCTGATTACGACTTCCTCTCACCAGAAAATGAGCCTTCCATTCTCTTTCGGAACATCTTGGAATCTCCTACACCAGCTTCACCACTGATGGCTGTTACAAATTGTTCTCAAGATGCACCAACTAAAACTTCACATGTGGTTATTGAGGCTCCAAAGCATGCAATGTCTACAAGATCAAAACATGGTATTTCTAAATCCAAAGAAAAGTTCTCTCTTTTAGCTCAATCTTTTTCTCCACTTCCAGAAAGCATATTCAAGATTTAGATGATCTTAATTGGAATCCATCCATAAATGTGGAGTCGATGCTATTGTTAAACTGAGACTATTGATCTTGTCTCACGCTCGGCTGACACTAATATTATTCGTTGTATGTGGCTGTATAAGCACAAGTTTGATGCAGAGGGCAACTTTAAGAACCACAAGTCGCGACTCGTTGCAAATTGGAAGTCTCAGGCGTAGGGAGTAGACTTTGACGAGACATATAGCCCGTTCATTAAACCAGCTACGATAAGGAATGTCTTACATGTTGCTCTCTCTAATGACTGGCCGATACATCAGTTGGAAGTGCAAAATGCCTTCCTCATGGCACGCTCGATGAGGATTGTAGATCCTAAAATCTACACTAAGTATTTTGTAGTGATGGAATGTTAAATCTAGGGAAGAAAAAGGATGTGGGCAAAAATATCCTTAGAACACAACAAATCAGATTCCGGTTGACGAGAATGGATTTTATTGATTGGATAAGGTCGAATACAATGAAGAATGAGATCTGAAACTACAAAGGAAATCAACAAAAGGAATTAGGCTAAATGCGAGCTCAGAGGAGGTCGATGTGTGTAGTAAGCTTTCTCTAGGGTTTTTCACGTGTCCTCTCTCTTGTCATGGCTTCCCTCTTATAGTCGATCTATTTCAAGATCTCTTCAACCTCTCCCTCGATCTTCGGGCTTCGATCTCGCCAAATTTGACTCCATCTTCCTGGTTTTGGGCCTTTGTTCCGCTTTGGCTTTACACGGTCCAAACACGACTGGACCGAAATTGGATCCAACAAGGATGTCTACATGTTACAGCCTCCAGGATTCGTAGATCAATCAAAATTGAATCATGTATGCAAGCTTAAGAGATCATTCTATGGCCTAAAACAAGCCCTGCGGGCTTGGAATACGAGATTTGTGAATTTCATTACTAACAATGGCTTTATCCAATCCAAATAGGATACAAGTTTTTCTTATACGTCGACGATGTCATTGTTACAGTGTCGACAACTACTCTCCGAGATACAATAATACAAGTCTTACGATCTGAGTTCCCTATGAAATACTTGGGCCGCATTAGTTCTTTCCTCGGCGTCTCAGCGAAGTTCAATGAAAAATGCCTCTTCTAATCTCATACTCAATATGCAGAAAAGATCATCGAACGAGCTGGCATGAAGGAGTGCAAACCATGTTCAACACCAGTTGATATGAAATCAAAATTAGCAGAAGAGGAAGGTAAACAAGTGGCCAATCCAATCGAGTATCGAAGCCTAGCCGGAGCCCTACAATATCTCACATTCACTAGGCCTGACATCTCATATGCTGTCCAAAAAATATGCCTCTTCATGCATGAGCCACGCGAACGGCATCTCATCGCTCTCAAACGAATCATCAGTTACTTGCAAGGCACAAAATCGATGGGACTCGAGCCGGTTTAAGGAGATGTCTCAAATGGCATGTGATGTTCTATGCATCCCAATAAAAACAGTGTCATCTGAGTCATCATTTAGTGTTGGAAGTAGGGTTCTCAGCAAGTACATGAGCCGTCTTCTCCCATCAAATGTTCAAGCTCTGATCTGTGCTAGAAACTGGCTTTGTGGTTATGAAGTGATTGGTGAGTGTTGAATTTATAATCGAATTTTTGATATGTGAAACTATTGAGTAACTTTTCTTTTTTTGTAGGTGGATGCAATTTGGATGAGGAAGATAAGGAATAATTACATGAGGAAGCAGAAGAAAGTGGAAGGAAAAATACTAGACTCAACTAAAGGTATAATCTCTGTCGTGTTCTATGATTTTTCTGATGATAAAGTCTGATAGTACTCTATATATTCAAGGTGCTTGCTTATTTGCGAGATGTATATGGTGTGGCTTGTTTGAGTTTATGTTGCTTTCAGCTTTGATGTCGTTTTCTGATGGGTTTCTATGTTTGTTTCTAATGATTGCTTTAGCTAGTTATGTTTCTGTTGATGGGATTGTGTATTTGCTTTAGAAAGGTGTAGCTAAAAACTTGTTCTGGTTATTAACGTTAGCTAGTTATGTTTCTGTTGATGGCTCCTGGTTTCATTCTTTTGCTATTTAATTTATGTTATTTGGTTTGTTTGTTTTTGGAATTGAATTGTGAATTGTTACTGGACATTGGGATAATGATCACTTACTTGATTATGTGTTTCATTTTGATAGGAGAGGCTGAAGACAAAGAAGAAGAGGACCATCATTTACTTATGTTTTGATTTTGTATTGGTGTATGAACTTTAATGTATGAAATTGTTTATGTTTTGGATGTGTAAAATATATGAATTACCTATGCTTTAGATTTTGGATGTGCAAAACATATGAATTGACTTTGCTTTGGATTGTGGTCGTGTAAGACATATGAATTGCCTATGTTTTGGATTTTTTTAAAGTCCAAGTTATATTTTTTATGGATTTAGTATGTTAAAACAAAAAAATTATTTGGGGTCTGCATAAGGCCCATTTGAAATGATCCAAGTTGGTTTTGACAATTTGGACTGGATACAAATTGGGCTTAAAAAATAGTGGTCAATAAAATGTTTTGTCCATTTGGACATGTCCATTCCCAATTGACATCTATAGTTAACAGCTTATACAGACGATGATTAGACTAGCTGCCCTACCACACAGCGATCAATGTCAGGATTTTGTCTTTACATCATCGGTGATAATCTTGTCTCTTGGTCCGCAAAACGCCAACCCACAGTCTCTAGATCAAACGCAGAGGCAGAATATAAAAGAGTAGCTAACGTTGTTGCTAAGGCGTGCTGGTTACGGAATCTTCTTCTCGAGATGGGCCGGCCTATACAGCAAGTCACGGTGGTCTATTCTGATATTGTGAGCGTAGTGTATCTATCTTCTAACCCTGTTCAACACCAAAGAACCAAGCATATCGACATCGACATATATTTTGTAAGAGAAAAATTTCGAATGGGAAAAGTTTGAGTCTTACATATTCCTTCTACGCCCCAATACGCAAATATATTCACGTACACTCTTCACGAGTTTCCGATCCAGTCTAGGCATCCGAGACCCCACGCTACAACTGCGGGTGGATATTAGATAAGATAACTATCGTTGTACAGTTCAGATATACCTTAGTATATTTTCCTACATTCATATTAGTCTAGAGGAGATCCCACGTATCTCTCAACTGTTTTGTACTATATTTTGTCAAGTTAATACACGTACATTTCAAGGGAAACTTCCTCGCTCACTTTCAGACAGATGTTGAAAAATACTTATATAAAATGCTGAGGCAGAGTTACGTAAAGTCTCTTTTATTATTATACATACCTAGTTGGTGAAGCCGGAACTTAGCATTGACTTCCAAGCCTTATAGTGAATATTTAAAATATATATGGCCCACATATTAACTTGCGAACTCATGATCATGGGTTCTCGGATAAATTTATTCGATAATGAATACAACTCCATCCATTAACTTGCGGACTTCGCGTCTCCTTCATGCATCGCACAAATTATATTTCTAGTTATTTTCTTTTATTTTGGTAAAATATTAAGAAGTTATTTTATTTTTTTTAGCAACCAAAATACCAATATTAAGTTTACTCGATCAGATTATAATTTTGATCCAAACCAATATTGTAATTTTCCATCCCAGTCTCTCTTGCTTGCAATTATTATTTTGCAGTTTATACACGTTTTCACTGTCGGTACATGCATCGTGGGTAAAAAGAATTGTCTGTCTAATTTTCTTTGAGTTTTATCTTTTGTTTTATTGGTTTTTGGCTTGGTTTCAATTCAAAGGCTTGTTCCTTGGCAGTGATATCTTGGTATTTGAGATAATTGAAGTGATGCAGCGGAGCAGTGGATGGTCTCGTTGAAGCGATATCTTGGGCTTCCAGTGCTCTCTGGGTAAGTTCCCGCTTAAGGACAGCGGAAAAGATCATGAGATGCCTTAAGATAGGCTTGAAAGTGCTCCGACCGATGTCGCGGCTGGGTTTGGAGTGATACACGGTGGCTCAACCAAGCTGGTTGTAGCTGTACGGCTCGGCTCGCTCCCAACATCCTATGGGATTGTCGTCAAAGTGGCTTGCGGTCAGGATGCTTTTGAGCTAAACCACTGGCGGTGAGGAGTTGTTTCTTTTCAGATGGTGGAGATCGGCTCTGTTGGAACATGATACAAATTATCATAAAACTATATAAATAAAAAAATTTATTTAATAAATCTATTCTATTGAAACACAAATGTGACCTATTGATGTTAGTTGAGTCCAACAAATATTTTCCATCATACCTACCTTTTAATATGATAACTGTATATAAGAAAAATACAAACTTTATACGATAACCACCGCATCAGTTAACCTAATAACCACCACATCAGTTCTCGCCTAACTGCATCAATATATTTGGGCCATAAACATTTAATTTACAAAACCCATTAAAATTGGGCCATGGACTTTGATTTACATAATTCATTTATAATTGGTATACAAATTATTATGTGTAATAATAATCTAATTATAATTATATATGAAATTAAATCATGTTTAATTTTTATTTTTATTTTATTTATTTAATCTATCTATTTAATTACTATTTTTTTACTAAACAAAACTGTAACAATATTTTGTTATTTTTTAACAAAATAACAGTTTGAAAATAAAGTATCATATTAATGTGTTAAAGGCTATGGCACACATGTATGATTTAACAATATAATAAATTCAATACAATTATACAAATACTTTAATAATCATTTTTTAAAATTACGCAAATACGTTTGTTGATAAAAACACAAGCATGATTACAAAAAATAAATATATATTACAAGGAAAAAAACAAATATATAAATTTAATTTTAAATAATATATACAAAACAAATAATATACCCGCCCTCCGAGGGCAGGTCACTCTCTAGTATTCATATTAAAAGTATATGTATGTACCACATAAAACTAATAGTTTTAGTTCTTAATTTTCATTGAACAAGTATTAATAACTTAATATTTTAATTTTGCATTAAATTTTTAAATACAATTTTAAATTACTAAAATGATTAAAGTCAGTACTAAAATTTTTGTTTTCTATAACCATAAAATCATATGAGTACAAAGTCTTATTTATAGGTAATCATATTTAAAAATTGTACTATATATGTATGCTAATATCATTTAAATTTAACCATATACCATGGAAAATAAGTAAATATGATTGTCTTGATTTATTTATTATTGCAAAATAGAAAATAAAAAGAGTGACTATTTTGATTTATATGTTTATACCAATTTAATTATATATATATAATAGTTACTTGCTTCTTATTATTATTTCTTATTTTATGATATGTAAAAATGCAAAATAAATAATAGTGTACGTAAAAAGATTTATATATCTAATGTTCGTCTCGCGCAAATCGCGGATATTAACCTAGTAAGACATTATTTGTCTAAACTTCCGGTGTGAAACTTGGATTGACATATCTTAACTTAGATCAAGAATTTCTCTTCAACCGGTTTGATTCGGTCTTTTATGGATTGTTTCCAGTTTTTTACCCGAACGTTTTCGTTGAAAACCATAAAACATATTATATATTAAAAAAGAAGTCACAACTTTGATTCACGTGTGATTTTTTAAAAAATGGATCCAATGGACCTATTCCTATAAAGTCATGTTACATTTAATCTCGAATCTTATCATTTAAATTTTGGGCCAACCAGAAATTTTTATTGGGCTATCAATAATTGGATTTAAACAATAAATGATCCATTGGATTTATAGATAGTATAAATTAAATGATATAATTTAATGATGTAATACTATATCTCCATATATTAATTATTTAAATATTTGTCGATGTGAACTTTTAAAATTATAAAGATTTTTTAAAATAACAAAAATCATATTATCTAACAATGATTAATATTTACTACCTTAAACCAATGAATTTTTTTAAACTATATAGTTTATCTAAAAATTAAACAAAAACTAAATGTTTAATTATTTACTCGATAATATAAATCTATGAAGCGAAAAGTTTAATTTTTTTAAACTTTCTAAATTTGTGAAATGTTACAGTATTTTTGAATATGACAATAAAATAATATTTTACTAATATTTATATATATTGTTACCATTTTAATAATGAAATAATAATCCGAAAATATATATATAGAAGAAGATACAAATACATGTGAAAGTTTGAAACAATCTATTCAATGAAAAATATATATCGTAAACTTACTATGTTTTAAAAATGGGAGAATTGCCAAGTGTGACTCAAAACTTGGAGTCAAACCCAAAACAATACCCCAACTTGGGTCAAAGGCAAAAGTAACCTAAAAGGCTATTGAAATTACAACTATCCCCTTGTGACCAAACAAAAAAACGGAATTCTTTTTACGTTTCTACCCCTCGCAAGTCGTCTGTTTAGACGACTTGAAAATAAGTCGTCCAGACGACTTAACTTAAAGTCGTCTGGACAGTTAGTCTTAAACATAATTTAAAAATTTTGTAAAAAATATTTTGATAAGTGAAAAATGGGAATTATGTAATTAACATATGTCTTAGGAGGTATAAATTAAGATATAACAAATTTCAATTGTTTTCAGCATAGATGAGTGAAAGTAGTGAGTCATGATATTCTTAAGTTTATGTTTCATCAACATATGTTGTAGTATTGTATGTGTTCTTAGGGTTAGATTTTGGAAAGCATTAAAACCGTTTTTGAAAATTTTTAAAATTACTTATGCGTGTTCATTTCTGTGTATAGTAAACACTATTTAAGTATAATTAGATTTTATAACGTGGTTAGTTAGTTAATCTAGTCATTTTAGTTTAGGGGTTCATTTTAGGGTCTAGGACGACTTAATATTTTGTCGTCTGAAAACAGACGACTAAATATTAAGTCGTCTGTTGTACATTATCAGCCAGAATAAGTCGTCTAAACCGGACCAAACCTTAAAGTTTACCAATGTAATTTTAAAGCTAACCGGATTATTTACCCAATATATAAGGTGATTTTTATTTTTTTTGTTTCATTTTTCGCGAAATTCAGAAACCCTAACAGTTCTCCCTCTCAAAGGCGATTTCGAATTCCCACGATTTCCGAACAAACCATCGTTCTCAACATCGGCTATCTATCTCACTTCATTCTCACCGTTGTCGCCGCAGCTTCTTCTAACCCTAGCCGCGCCGATTCCTCTAAACCCTAGCGCCGCCGATTCCACTATTTCCGAACAAACCGTCGCCCTCGCCACCGTGGTCACCAACGTTCTAAACACTAGCGCCGCCGCTTCTTCTAAACCCTAGCGCCGCCGCTTCTTCTCTGTAAACCTTAGCGCCGTTTCTCTGTAAACCCTAACGCCGCTAAGTCATCAATCTCGAGGAAAAGATGAACATAAAACGTTGTCTCTATCAATTTACTCATTCTCACCGTTTCACGTTTATTTTTTCAGATCTATAACCGCAATGACGAGTACTCCAACTCCTTCTGCGACTGGAAGACTTGTAAGTAATTTAAGTCGTCTACTAAGTCGTCTGGACTTATATTGTTGTCTTTGATTATTTTGCAGACAAAAAGGATGGATATTCCAGAACTCCCCCGTAGGTTATACACATCAGGGGAAGAACCAGAAGCCCACAATAGCATTTCGTATCATACGGATAACAGCAAGTTGCATACTGCTCTTAGGAAAGCTCTTACTGATGACGAATTTGAAGAGCTCAAGGAGTCGAGTTTGGGAGTTTTCATCAAGTTCAAGGAGCAGGGATTTGGTTGGGCTTCAAGGCTGGTTCACTACATGCTCAGTTTCAAGCTGGACATTAAGAAGAAGTATGAGATGTGGTCTCTCGTTGGTCCAGAACCTTTGAGGTTTTCACTGTTAGAGTTTGAAAACCTCACTGGTCTAAACTGCGAGTACATCGAGGACCTTGAGACACCAAAATGTGACGTTACCCCAGAGATGGTTTCTTTCTGGGGGATGCTGGGAGTTCATCTGGAAGCTGGGCCAACTACTGATCAGATAATAGCAGCACTGAAGAGATGCGGGGATTGGTCCAGGGAAGATCGCAAGCGGCTCGCGTACCTCTCCATCTTCACTGGATTCATTGAAGGGAGAAAGTTTTCAACCGCTACACGATCTACTCTGGCAAGGCTAGTGATGGATTTAGAACGGTTTGAGAATTATCCATGGGGGAGAGTCGCGTTTAAGGTGCTGATGGACTCTTTGTGGAACAAAGAAATTGCTGGCTGTTACACCGTGGATGGGTTTATACAAGTTCTTCAGGTCTAGACGTACACAGCTATGCCGGAATTGGGTGCTAGTATTGGTGGTCCCAGAGCAGACAGTCCGTCTCCACCGATACTGGCTTACGAGGGCAGCAGAGGCCGCAGATCAATGAAAGCTGCTATCTTGAGTCAGGTATTTACTTCAATCCAAAAGACTGCGCAGACGACTTATTATAAGTCGTCTGGAAAGTCTTCCATCTGGACGACTTATTAGACGACTTATAATAAGGCGTCTGGAAAGTCTTCCCAGCTGGACGACTTATCGGACGACTTAATTAAGTCGTCTGGAAAGTCTTCCATCTGGACGACTTATTAGACGACTTATAATAAGGCGTCTGGAAAGTCTTCCCAGCTGGACGACTTATCGGACGACTTAATTAAGTCGTCTGGAAAGTCTTCCATCTGGACGACTTATTAGACGACTTATAATAAGGCGTCTGGAAAGTCTTCCCAGCTGGACGACTTATCGGACGACTTAATTAAGTCGTCTGGAAAGTCTTCCATCTGGACGACTTATTAGACGACTTATAATAAGGCGTCTGGAAAGTCTTCCCAGCTGGACGACTTATCGGACGACTTAATTAAGTCGTCTGGAAAGTCTTCCATCTGGACGACTTATTAGACGACTTATAATAAGGCGTCTGGAAAGTCTTCCCAGCTGGACGACTTATCGGACGACTTAATTAAGTCGTCTGGAAAGTCTTCCATCTGGACGACTTATTAGACGACTTATAATAAGGCGTCTGGAAAGTCTTCCCAGCTGGACGACTTATCGGACGACTTAATTAAGTCGTCTGGAAAGTCTTCCATCTGGACGACTTATTAGACGACTTATAATAAGGCGTCTGGAAAGTCTTCCCAGCTGGACGACTTATCGGACGACTTAATTAAGTCGTCTGGAAAGTCTTCCATCTGGACGACTTATTAGACGACTTATAATAAGGCGTCTGGAAAGTCTTCCCAGCTGGACGACTTATCGGACGACTTAATTAAGTCGTCTGGAAAGTCTTCCATCTGGACGACTTATTAGACGACTTATAATAAGGCGTCTGGAAAGTCTTCCCAGCTGGACGACTTATCGGACGACTTAATTAAGTCGTCTGGAAAGTCTTCCATCTGGACGACTTATTAGACGACTTATAATAAGGCGTCTGGAAAGTCTTCCCAGCTGGACGACTTATCGGACGACTTAATTAAGTCGTCTGGAAAGTCTTCCATCTGGACGACTTATTAGACGACTTATAATAAGGCGTCTGGAAAGTCTTCCCAGCTGGACGACTTATCGGACGACTTAATTAAGTCGTCTGGAAAGTCTTCCATCTGGACGACTTATTAGACGACTTATAATAAGGCGTCTGGAAAGTCTTCCCAGCTGGACGACTTATCGGACGACTTAATTAAGTCGTCTGGAAAGTCTTCCATCTGGACGACTTATTAGACGACTTATAATAAGGCGTCTGGAAAGTCTTCCCAGCTGGACGACTTATCGGACGACTTAATTAAGTCGTCTGGAAAGTCTTCCATCTGGACGACTTATTAGACGACTTATAATAAGGCGTCTGGAAAGTCTTCCCAGCTGGACGACTTATCGGACGACTTAATTAAGTCGTCTGGAAAGTCTTCCATCTGGACGACTTATTAGACGACTTATAATAAGGCGTCTGGAAAGTCTTCCCAGCTGGACGACTTATCGGACGACTTAATTAAGTCGTCTGGAAAGTCTTCCATCTGGACGACTTATTAGACGACTTATAATAAGGCGTCTGGAAAGTCTTCCCAGCTGGACGACTTATCGGACGACTTAATTAAGTCGTCTGGAAAGTCTTCCATCTGGACGACTTATTAGACGACTTATAATAAGGCGTCTGGAAAGTCTTCCCAGCTGGACGACTTATCGGACGACTTAATTAAGTCGTCTGGAAAGTCTTCCATCTGGACGACTTATTAGACGACTTATAATAAGGCGTCTGGAAAGTCTTCCCAGCTGGACGACTTATCGGACGACTTAATTAAGTCGTCTGGAAAGTCTTCCATCTGGACGACTTATTAGACGACTTATAATAAGGCGTCTGGAAAGTCTTCCCAGCTGGACGACTTATCGGACGACTTAATTAAGTCGTCTGGAAAGTCTTCCATCTGGACGACTTATTAGACGACTTATAATAAGGCGTCTGGAAAGTCTTCCCAGCTGGACGACTTATCGGACGACTTAATTAAGTCGTCTGGAAAGTCTTCCATCTGGACGACTTATTAGACGACTTATAATAAGGCGTCTGGAAAGTCTTCCCAGCTGGACGACTTATCGGACGACTTAATTAAGTCGTCTGGAAAGTCTTCCATCTGGACGACTTATTAGACGACTTATAATAAGGCGTCTGGAAAGTCTTCCCAGCTGGACGACTTATCGGACGACTTAATTAAGTCGTCTGGAAAGTCTTCCATCTGGACGACTTATTAGACGACTTATAATAAGGCGTCTGGAAAGTCTTCCCAGCTGGACGACTTATCGGACGACTTAATTAAGTCGTCTGGAAAGTCTTCCATCTGGACGACTTATTAGACGACTTATAATAAGGCGTCTGGAAAGTCTTCCCAGCTGGACGACTTATCGGACGACTTAATTAAGTCGTCTGGAAAGTCTTCCATCTGGACGACTTATTAGACGACTTATAATAAGGCGTCTGGAAAGTCTTCCCAGCTGGACGACTTATCGGACGACTTAATTAAGTCGTCTGGAAAGTCTTCCATCTGGACGACTTATTAGACGACTTTTAAAAATTGATAGACACATATATATTATAATATATAATAATTTAGAATTGAAAACAAAATGTTTATATAAAAGTAAATGAAAACAAAAGTTCGCGCGGTTGCACGGTCGAGATCTAGTTTTTGAACGGTTTATAAATATTTATACTAAAGAAAAGTAACTTGATTAAAAAAATTTGTATAAATACTGAACGTGCGTAACAACCAGATATACATCCAATCGTTGAAAAGGTTTTTAAAAAGAGCTCGATAGAAAAACCTGTAAAGACAGCCGTATGATGAATTTGTCACTAAGTGCTAGAAAAACTGCGATGCCATGTGTTTTAGAGGAAACACAATACATCTTCCCCGCCGGATCACCTACGCTCGTCGAGTTATTGAAAGACTGCGACAGTTTCCGGAAAGAAGATTCCAGCTCCGTCACCAGAAGCGACGACACGGCTCATCACATATAGATATCGATGCTTTACACGTACCACCAGCTGTACCGTTGTCTTAGCTTTCAACAACCTCGAATACAGTGTCACTCTTCGCCAACGGTTTGGTTCCTCGTCCACTTCGGTGAAGACTCTACTCGATGACGTTTCCGGGGAGGCTTGCGACGGCGATATCCTCGCCGTTCTCGGTGCAAGCGGAGCTGGAAAGTCCACGTTGATCGATGCATTAGCGGGACGTGTTGCAAAGGAGAGTCTAAGAGGCTCCCTGACACTAAACGGAGATAATGCTTTGCAATCTAGCTTGTTGAAAGTAATATCTGCTTACGTCATGCAAGACGATCTCTTGTTTCCCATGCTGACCGTCAAAGAAACACTTATGTTCGCTTCTGAGTTTCGCCTCCCGAGAAGCTTGTCCAAATCCAAAAAAATGGAGCGTGTTGAAGCCTTAATAGACCAACTAGGGCTCAGAAGTGCGGCGGATACAAGAATAGGAGATGAAGGACACCGTGGAGTCTCCGGTGGAGAGCGGCGGCGCGTATCAATCGGTATCGACATTATCCACGACCCTATTGTGTTGTTCCTGGACGAACCTACGTCGGGGTTGGATTCCACCAACGCATTTATGGTGGTGCAAGTTCTTAAAAGAATAGCTCAGAGTAGCAGTATCGTAATTATGTCGATGCATCAACCTAGTGCAAGAATACTAGATTTGCTTGACCGTCTTATCATCTTATCTCGTGGCAAGAGTGTGTTCAATGGACCTCCGGCTAGTCTTCCGTCTTTCTTCTCCGACTTTGGTCATCCCATCCCGGTGAGAGAGAACATCACCGAGTTCGCTCCTGACCTAGTTCAAGAGCTTGAAAGAGAGTCCACCGAAGGAACTAGAGAGCTAGTAGATTTCAACGAAGGATGGCAGAAAAAGAAATTCGCTCGAGACACGACACAAACTGCATCTCAACAAGCCGTGTCCTTAAAAGAAGCCATCGATGCAAGTGTCTCTAGAGGCAAACTAGTCTCAGGCTCGTCCGGTTCTATGGAAACAATATCTTCATACGCAAACCCGTCACTGTTTGAAACATTCATCTTAGCCATACGTTACATGAAGAACTGGATTCGAATGCCTGAGCTTGTCGGAACAAGGATAGCTACCGTCATGGTGACCGGTTTTCTATTAGCCACGGTCTATTGGAAGCTAGACAATACTCCAAGAGGTGCAAACGAGAGATTGACCTTCTTTGCATTCGTTATGCCCAAAATGTTCTATTGCTGTCTAGACAATGTCCCCGTTTTTATCCAAGAACGGTTAATTTTCTTAAGAGAGACAACACACAACTCATACAGAACATCTTCATACGTCATATCTCATTCTCTCCTGACCATGCCTCAGTTAATAGCCCTGTCCATAGTGTTTGCCTCCATTACATTCTGGACCGTTGGTTTGAACGGTGGGTTACAAGGTTTCCTCTTCTATGTCCTCATAATCTATGCTTCGTTTTGATCGGGCTCATCTGTTGTTACTTTCATATCTGGCGTTCTTCCGAACATCATGTTAAGTTACATGGTCGCAATATCCTATCTCGCTTACTGTTTACTCTTGAGTGGGTTCTACGTGAACCGAGATCGTATACCAATCTACTGGATGTGGTTCCATTACATTTCACTGCTCAAGTTTCCCTACGAGGCTGTCTTAATCAACGAGTTTGATGCATGACCCGTCTCGTTGCTTTGTTAAGGGAGTTCAAGTGTTCGATGGTACTCTTATCGGAGGAGTGTCTGATTCGGGAAAGGTTAAGCTCCTACAAACTCTGGGAATGTCGCTAAGGAAGAGGATAACGGAGTTAACATGTTTAAGGACAGGGTCTGACTTACTTGTACAGCAAGGTATTACTCAACTGAGTAAGTGGGATTGCTTGTGGCCTCTTTTTCAGGATCTTGTTTTACTTTGCTTTACTGTTTGGGAGCAAAAATAAGAGGACGTGAGGTAGTAGTCCCCACAAATAAGTATGTGCGCTGGTTACATATTTATGTGAGGCTTAAAAACTTTTAAATAATAGTTTCTCGAACGGTGGTTGTATACTAAGAGCATTATTATCCCATGATCCTTAAGCGGGTTTTTTAGTGATTATTTAATATTTTAACTCTAGTTAAGTGGAGTTAAGGATTGTCGTTAAGAAACTCTCATTTTAAGCGGTCCAATGGGAGTTTCTTAATTAGGGGTTCTTAATTTTTTTTTTAAGATAAAATTTATTTATTAAACAAACATATTAAAAGATAACATTTAAAACATAGATTTTAAAAAGAAAACATAAAAATAAAGAGTAGTACATTAATCGAGAATATTTTGAAAGAAACATTTCAAACTCAGTTGTTGTCTCCACTACGTCCAAATTTACTCCACAAATGTTCAACCAAATCAGCTTTGAGTTGTTGATGCATTTGTCTATCACGAATTCTAGTTCGAACACCCATCATATTGACGATATTTGAAGGTATATATGTAGAATACGTGAGATCGACATGTGAAGTTCCGGTGTCTTCTCCGGGTTGGAACTCTGACACATCAAAATGAGTGTATCCATCTCGTTCGTCTTCTACTATCATATTATGGAGTATGATACATGCTCTCATAATCCTCCCAATTTTGGCTGTATCCCAAAAAAGTGCTGGATTTTTAACAATGGCAAAACGAGCTTGCAAGACTCCAAAAGCACGCTCGACATCTTTTCGGACAGCTTCTTGATGTTGAGCAAATAAAGTCGCTTTCGGACCTTGTGGTATTGGAATAGATTGGATAAAAGTTGCCTATTTCAGATAAATACCATCAGTGAGATAGTAAGCCAAATGATACTCTCTTCCATTGACAAAGTAAGTAACTTGCGGAGCTTGACCTTTTATAATGTCATAAAAAACAAGTGAGCGATCAAGAATATTGATATCATTTAAGGTACCTGGAGGTCCAAAAAATGCATGCCATATCCAAAGATCATACGAAGCGACCGCCTCTAAAACGATTGTGGGTTTTCCCGAACCACGTGAATATTGCCCTTTCCAAGCGGTGGGACAATTCTTCCACTCCCAATGCATACAATCGATACTTCCTATCATACCGGGAAATCCACGGAACTCACCAACTTCAAGTAGACGTTGAAGATCAGCCGGTGTTGGTCTTCTTAGGTACTCTTCACCGAATAAATTTATTATTTCTTCGACAAAATGTTCCACACATGAACGAGTAGTTGTTTCACCGAGTCGGAGGTATTCGTCAACAGCATCAGCGGCGTTACCGTGAACCACGTGAATATTACCCTTTCCAAACGGTGGGACAATTCTTCAACTCCCAATGCATACAATCGATGCTTCCTATCATCCCGGGAAATCCACGTTGCTCACCAATATAAAGTAGACGTTGAAGATCAGCCGGTGTT
>NC_027751.1:30178840-30212314 GCF_000695525.1 Brassica oleracea var. oleracea
GACGTTGCTTGAGAGCTCTCTGATTGAGCTCCATCATCAAACTTTCTCTTCTTGCTGGTTCCATCAATCTTCCTACTAGCAACTTCACACCATTTCTGGTCATTCCTCAGCTCCTCCCAAGCATGGTGGAGGTTAAATTTGATCTTGTGATCGTTGTAGAAGATCTCGTGTGCCAGTTTCACAGTGTCAGCCTCATTCTGACCACTTGTCTTCTGTCTAGTTGCAGCCGCATAGGATCCACAAAACTTACAGACTAGATCGTTCATCTTCTGCCATCGCTGCTTACATTGAATAGCCTCACGCTTTGCACCTCTTTCCACCGTTGGACTGGCTGCGAAGTAAGCCGCAATGCGGCTCCAAAACGCCCCTGCTTTCTGCTCATTGCCCACCACCGGGTCCTTGCTGGTGTTTAACCAGGCGCTAATGAGCACAAGGTCGTCTGTGACTGTCCACTTCTTCCTTTCTCTACGCTCTGTAGTTGAGTCTTCACAGAAGCTTGCCATTTCAGGGAGATGTGATGATTCGACATGTTGAAAACTCGCATAGGGACAGGGTTCAGGAACGACACTCTCTTGTTGACTGTTCAATAGGTCAACAAAATTGGCTGACATAGGATATGGATTCGTGGAATCCATATCCTAAAATATCAGAGAGTAGAGAAGAGAATAAGAATATCTAGTAAGAAGATTAACTAAATTTGAGGACAGATTGAAAGACAGATCAAAGGGAAGAAGAAGATCGTGTATGAAGATTAAAAGAAAGAGAGAAAGTAGGAGGATTAATAGAGAAGAGAAGAAGAATATGTAGTTAGATACGGGTCTTGTAATTGTATTTCCTCTTTCACTTAATTTGAGTTGAGATGAGTGGACAAGTACCTAAACATATTTATTACTACCACACATTCCTAGAGTTACAATCAAACAAGCAGTTTATCCAACCATTCAGCACAATCATTCATCGCAAGCATTCATACTAACAACAACCTAACTCTTACACGCATTTATTAACCTAACTGCTATCCAATTTGTGCAATTAAGAAAAAGTTACAAGAAGTTTTGTGGGAAGTTACCTCAACGCCAGTCGGAAGTAGTAGTTGCTTCACCGACAGGGGTAGGAGCTTCAGGCGAGAGCTGAAAGACTGTGATCTTCCTATCTCCAAACTGTTCTCGAAAACACGGGAGGCAGAGCTTCGGTCCCTGCCATAATTAACAACACAGTCAACACTGGTCTTTACTTAGACGCAAAACATCAATTAAAACATAACAATCTCATCTGCCATTTCGAGAAGTGATGTTACAACGTGTGATGTTACAACGTAAGCTCTTTAGCCATCAACAGAAAATGTAATGAATCTTACTCGAGTCGACTCTAATCGTAATAAAACAAACAGACAAAACCCACTAAACATGCAACTTTTTAACAAAACAATCAGACAAACCCACCAAGAAGCCTACCAAATTTCGATGAAAGACCAAAGCTTTACAATGACCACAAACCTAAAAACCGTAATCGCTTATAGTCCAAGATACCTAATCGCTCTACGCGCTCAAATCATACAGAATCAGAGATGCATGGAATAAGAATCGACGATGGATGGGGCTTACCTTCATGAACTTCTTCACCACCGCAGCGTTCACCAGAAACCTGAGAGACTCTCCAATCTGGAGAAGACGCCGTGAGGACCGACAGAATCGTCGTCGACAGTGGGTTTGGATCTGTCTTCTGACGGAGAAGACGAGAGAGACGCCGTGAGGACCGAGACTCTGGTCGTACGCGGCGGTTTCGATCGATCTTCCAACGGAGCAGACGACAGAAGCCGGGAGAATATGCCGTGAGGAGATTCGTCGTCGCCATCGCCTTTTGGAGACGGAGAAAACGAGAGGAAAGAGAGAAATGAGAAGAAAGAAAAAAAATAAGAGAGGAGGCTTTGAAGGCGACGCGTGTTTCCAAACCCATTTTTATAAACGGTTCCGAAAATCCCAAAATAAGGATCGATAATCTCCTCCTTTATTTTGTTTCCATTTAATTAATTCATGCATTTACTTTAAAAACTCACTAAGAGTCACCGATAATTATGGTCGAATAGCAGTAACATTTATGATCGTTTTATCTCTATTTATTTTTCTGTAATAAATATTCAAAAATAAAGTATTTATATACTTTTTCGAGTCATTTATCTAAAATATATATTTCATAAGATGGTTTTTTAAAGGAAAACTTATTTAAAATACTTTTGAGCTGATTTCTTAATTATCTGAGATACAATATTTCAAACTTCTATGTTAGATAGTAGCAATATAAATATTTTACAAGTATCTCTACTTGGTAGAAAGCTAATTAAAGAATATTTTACCAGTTTAACATTAATATTTTAATAAAATTTGGGGTTTCTAGAAATAAAATCTTTGAAGTGGCCATTATGTCTATTCAAATAAATTTATAAATTTCTTAACTTTTTAGTAATAAAATTGAGATTAGTATTATACTATTGTTACTTGTAACTATATTATTAAAACATAAACATTGTGTTGAACCTAACCTATATTTTGTAAGTTTTAAATTAAATACACTTTTTTACTTAATTGTTAAACTTACGTCAAATCACTAATATTATTTTATTTATACTACTAGCCATGTTTCCAAACAATATATTTCTTTCTAGGTTTGAGTATCTGGATCTTCGGATCAGGTTCGGATTGGATCTTGTTGGGTCCGGATCCTTGGGGTCCTAGAAATTTGGACCCAACTAGATACTTATAATTTTTCGGTCGGTTCCGGGTCAGATCTTGTCGGGTCCACTTGTGTCGGACCCGTTAACACTCAAATTTTTTCAGATCTTTATGGTGTCAGTTTCCAGATATTTCAGATCCATTTTCGGGTAAATATCACGTATTTCGGGTCGGTTCCTAGTATTTCAGGTCGGTTTCACGTATTTCCGGGTCTAAAATGTGAGTTTTGGGTCTATTTTTACTCATGAACCTGCATATTACCCAAACATAAAACCATAGCCATTTCAAAACTGCAATAACCATGACAAAAAACAATTTGAAAACTTGCAGTACCCAGTATATAGTTAAATCGTACAGGTTCAATAAGTCATTAAGTTTACAAAGGGAAGTGTAAGCATCAGGTTGTACAATAAGTCATTAAGTCTAATAAATGTCAGTTCCAAAAATACCCGACTGGTCCCGGGTCGGTTCTGGACCCGAACCTGTATTTTCAGGTCAGTTCCGGATCGGATCTTCGGGTGCGGATAAAATGATCATGCCTACTCCTTTCCTTATATTATTATTTATATTTTCAAACAACACTGTAATTAATTTTGTGTCCAAACAATATAAAATATTAGAACTCATCTTTTTAATAAGTCCTAACAATTTTCTTTCAAATGATTGAGATAAATTAAGTAATTAAAAAAAACAAATAATTTATAAGCAATAAAAATAAATAGAACTTAGTTTTACAGGTTTAAATACTACAAAACATTTCAATTAATAATAAATTAATTATATTAACAGATAATTTTATTTTTATTTACTAAATAATGGTTACATCAGTTTTTTCAAAAATAGCCATTACATAAAAATATATATAAAAACATTATACATTGTACAGTAAATATAATAACTAAAATAATAATGAAAATGTTCAAAATATATGTTATTTAAAGAAAAATGCTTAACACTTTTCTGTTGGCTCACTCTTATTTTGGCATTTAGTTATAAAACTTAATTATATTATTATTATATATGTGAGGTACTCTTGGAGCATGTTTATTTGGGCTCAACCTAAGAACCCCTCAATAAACATGTTCTTAGACTATCATTAACTCCAGTCTCTTAATTAGGATTCTTAACTTCGACTAAGAGACGGTTCTTAACTTTTCTTAGATTTTAACTAAGAAAATTTAAGAGTCGTCTCTTAAATAAGAAATATAAGAGTCCTCTCTTAGCCGTAAAAGCAAAAAAAAAAAAATCTCAAATCATTAGTTAAGAACTTCGGCTAAGAAATCATTAAAAACAGAGTTTAATGATGCCGAACATCATCCACCATAAAGTTCTCAAAGTGTGTCTCTCCCAATTATTATACTAAGATACATTACTATTTATTTATATAACTATATTGGGAAAATCGCATTTTAAACCCTCAAAGTGAGCAGGAGTCGCACTTTAAACCTCGACGCTTAAAAACTATCACTTTAAACCATCAAAGGTACAACCCTAACACATTTAACCTCCAAACTTACCTCCGTGTCTCCACCGTCGAAATGTTAAACGGAACAGTAAACGGAGTTTACATACTCATTAACAGACGTTTTACTTAAAAAAACGTGTTAAACATGTGCTCTATTAACTTAACGAAAATCAAAATCAAATTGGGGATCTAGGGTTTTATAACTCTAATCCGATAAAAATAGAAACAGAGGAGACAGCGAAAGCAGAGCAAGACGATTTGAAAGAAGAGAAAGACGAAATCGAATGCTCTTTTCGAAATGGGGTAAGCTTTCGTTTCTCTCCCCATATCGATTCTGGGTGTTTGGTGCTTGTCTGGATGATCTAACATTTTTTTCTTTTCTCCTACTCTACAGAGAAGGAACGATGATTGATTTGAGAATCCATGTCGGTGGATCTATGGAGAAAAACAACGGTGACTACAAGTACGTGGGAGAGTTGTTTGAAATTTCTGTGCAGTGGGAATTGTATGACATCTCATGGGAAAAATTCATAACCGAATGTATCCAATTGCATGGGCAGTGGTTAAAAGTGAGAATAAAGATACTTGGGGCTGGTTTGTGAAGAAGCTGAAAGCAGATTTAGACTTAGGAAACGGAGAGCAACTGACTATTATATCTGATAAGCAAAAAGGGCTAGTGATTGCGATAGAGGCTGAGCTTCCAAATGCTGAACATCGTATGTGTGCGAGGCATATCTATGCCAATTGGAGAAAACAAGGATTCTCAAGGTCAGAATACAAGAATCTCTTTTGGGGTGTTGCCTACAGTTTTACTGAAGGAGAATATGATGAGCGAATGAAGCTACTCGAGGACTATGATCAGACGGCTTGCGATGCTCTACTAGCAACAGAACCACGTAGATGGTGCCGTGCATTCTTCAGTTTGGAGTCACATTGTGCAGATGTTCACAACAACTTATCCGAGAGTTTCAACAGGACTATCAAGATGGCCAGGTCGAAGCCAGTGATTAATCTTTTAGAGGACATACGAAGACAAGCTATGAGAAGGGTATCAAGAAGGTTTCTGAAAGCTGAGAAGTGTGACACGTTTGTCACACCAATTACAATGGTGGTGTTAGAGAAGGCTAGGGTTGCTAAGCAATATTGCTCGACATTACGCAGTAGCAAGCATGTGTACGAGGTGAATGAGTTCGAATGTGGTTATTCTGTGAATTTAGCCACTCACCAATGTGCTTGTCGAAAGTGGGATCTAACCGGTATACCGTGCAAGCATGCTGTATGTATTTTGGATGATAATGAAGATGATACAACGAGGTATGTAGCAGAGTACTATTACACGAGTGTGTTGAGGGCAACATATGAAAATAACATCAAACCTGTGTATGGAGAGAAGTTCTGGAAGAAGACATACAAGACTCCAATTGCTGTTCCTGAATTTCGTAAACCACGAGGACGTCCAAAGACTAGAGACCGGAGAAAAGAACCGTTTGAAGATCTTAAAACTGCAGGAAAATCAACTAGACATGGAAGAATTCCACATTGCAGCCAATGCAAGCAAGCTGGACACATTAAAACAAGTTGCAAGAATGAACCTGTTACTGTAGAAGGACGAAAGAACCGACGGGGCCGACCTCGAAAGCATCCAAATGAGGTTTATTATATGTTTTGTCTCTCTTGCTTAAAGTAATAAAATGTCTCTAAATAATGATTGTGTTTCAGGACCATCCGAAACCACCACCAAAGCCAAAAGGAAGAAAGAAAACACCAGTGAGCAGCTCTCAGCCTGTAACTTCAACTGATAACATAGTAGCTGATGTAAGTTCTAGTGCTCCTCAACCTTCGTCCTCAACAAATCAGGTCAAGCCACATGTGAAGAAGGCCCCTACAGGGCGACCATTGAAGATAAGGAAAACTGCTGCCATTCCATTTGGTGTTGGGACGTTTTGGAGTCCTTACACTGATCGCCCTTTCGAAGTTTTTGGAGACCGGGTTTATGATAGGTCTAACCTTAATCCAAGCAGCCATCCTCCAACAGACTAAGTTGTTTGATTCAGTTTCTACTTGTTTTGGTTTTTGATTGTAGCATCTTTTTTTGTGTTTAGTAGACTCTATTATCGGCTTCAGACTCATGTTTTTACTCTATTATCGGCTTTAGACTCATGTTTTGAACTTCATTTTGTTACACTTTTTTTTTGTTTTCATAATCAAGAGGAATCCAATGCAATACTTAACTTGAAATCAGTCTTACAAACACTGCCATAACATAAGAACAAAGTCTTACACAGCCACTATAAGGCTTACAACACAATAACAAAAGAACAAAGTCTCACATAAACCAAGCCAACAGCTAACATCTCAGACTAAGACAACAACATCAGTACTTGGACATAACAATCATCACGTCTGTTAATGAGTCTGTAAACTCCGTTTACTGTTCCGTTTAACATTTCGACGACGGAAACACGGAGGTAAGTTTGGAGGTTAAATGTGTTAGGGTTGTACCTTTGATGGTTTAAAGTGTTAGTTTTTAAGTGTCGAGGTTTAAAGTGCGTCTCCTGCTCACTTTGAGGGTTTAAAATGCGATTTTCCCTAACTATATTTAATGAATAAAAACGAATTGAACCAATTAAATCAAAACAAGTGTAGAATTAGTACTAGAACATGTTCTCTCCTCTCTCCTCTATTATTTATTTTTTAATATTATTTTTGGTGAGAACATAATTGAGACCAAAGCAGTATTTTATATAAAATTCAAACTAGTATTAGTACATGAATACAATATTCGGCACATGCAGTCGGGGTTAGTTCGTGTATAGTTTATACATGAATTATCGATATACATTATACATGTATAATGGAGACTGAATAACTAAATCAAAGATCTGTCTCCATAATCAATATACATTAAACAATACATATATATAAGATTCCCACATGTACTTAAATTCTTTCCTGACATCATTCTCTCATGTACTTATTTTTTTTAATATACATTTATGAACCCGAAAAAAGGAATTCAAATGACTTGATTCGAACGAATATTCCCTAAATCAAACATTACAATTTCGTACGTCCACCAAACGATCCGTTAGAGTACTCCAAATTTTTTAGAAAATCATTAACTGTTTTTAACCGTCGATGGTGAAGTTTACCTCGTTGACTCGAAATGTACTTATTACCACTCATGTATTTGATTATGGGACTATATTTATACAAAATTTAAGTAATAAGCAGCTATTAGAACTCAATTACAGCCCTGAATATTTTGTGATTGGTCTTGATTTTCAAAATATTCTATTTTAACATTTTCAACGTTTTTGTATTATTTTTTTTAAAATGTGGATGATACACTTGATTTAAAAAAAAAAAATATTAATATATACTATAAAATTGTTGTGTTTAAAAATATTTTATTTAAACACATTATTATTTTGATTTAGAAAAATGTAAAACGGATATTCGCGCGGATAACCTCTTTTTGGGTAAAACGGATTAACCTCTCTTGTTATTCGTTCTAAAGGGAAGCTACATCATAAACACGAAAAATCCCATAAACAAAACAGCACAACACTTGCTCGTTTATGTTTTGGTATACCAAAAATTGATTCGTCACCTTTTGCCATCCATATTATTCGCCACATTATTATTCTTTGATTTAATAACATTTCACTATTTATTTATTTTTGCCAACTAATCCATTATTTATTTAGGATGTCAGTAGTCACGGACTCACGAATCCTTTTCATAGAGTTTCTTACTTTCTTACTAATTAAAGAGACACGATTCTTATTTCTTCTTTACTTTATTTAATTTTAATTTAAAATTTTCATATTAAAATAATTAGTGGGTTTTCTATTCCCGTCAAATAAGAGAAATAGAGAGCTCTCAGCACACGAAACAAATATTGAACTTCAGATATGTTTTAAGCTCCAGAGAGAAGATAACTGAAAATTTAACTCGTAAGTTAACAATTTCATACATTTAGTAGATATACCAGTTTCTACATTCTTTTTATTGTTCATGATCTTTACAATACTTTATTGTCCAGTTAAAATTGAATCCATATTTCATATGCATGTTACGTTTTTTGTTTGAATGAATATTAAATTTATTCGATTTAAAACGTTTTTACAATGAACTGCAGCGTGAAATCAACCATCTAATGGGCTAAACACATAGATTACATGTATGTATAAAATCAACCAGTTAATTTGACAAGCAAACCATACGGACATTGCTGTCTCGTATCCCTTCGATGAGTTTCTATTGCGTATCAGCTTGTCTATCATGTGTTGAAGTCAACTATATATGCATGTTACTTTATAAACTATATATTTATCTATTTTCAAAATAAAGATATTTATGATTATTTTTTAAAAAGATGTTTATGATTTAATCAGGCTTCCCACATGCACATTGATTCTTCACGGTTAGCTTGATCATCTCCAATAAATCACCGTTATAACTGCCGCAAAAGAAAACGCCCTTAACTTGGCTGTCAAGATGCCACGTGTTGCAGCGGAATCCCAAGAAATCTCTCTCGACGGCGGCTGGGAGTCACCAACGCTCGGCGAACTGCTAAAAGATCTCGAAGACGGTCACCGGAAGAAAGACTCCGGCGAAGATGCTTCGGTTCATCACGTATTGGATGTCGCTTCCCCTGAAACAAGACCTGTGCCGTTTCTCTTATCCTTCAACAATCTCTGTTACGATGTCAGGGGAAAAGCCGACTCGGTCAAAACTCTACTCAACGATGTTTCCGGCGAGGTTTGCGACGGCGATGTCCTTGCCGTTCTCGGTGCAAGCGGAGCCGGTAAGTCCACGTTGATCGACGCACTGGCGGGACGTGTGAGTAGCTTGAGAGGTACGGTAACTCTAAACGGAGAGAAAGTTTTGAAAAGTCAACTCCTAAAAGTGATATCAGCATACGTCATGCAAGACGATCTCTTGTTTCCGATGCTCACCGTCAAAGAAACACTAATGTTCGCTTCAGAGTTTCGTCTTCCGAGAAGCTTGTCCAAGTCCAAGAAAATGGAGCGTGTTGAAGCATTAATAGACAAGCTAGGGCTCAGAAACGCGGCGGATACAATAATAGGAGACGAAGGACACCGTGGGGTCTCCGGCGGAGAGCGGCGGCGCGTGTCGATCGGTGCCGACATCATCCACGACCCCATTGTCTTGTTCCTGGACGAACCTACTTCGGGGTTGGACTCCACCAACGCCTTTATGGTGGTGCAAGTTCTTAAGCGTATCGCTCGTAGTGGCAGTATGGTAATTATGTCGATACATCAACCTAGCGCTCGTATCATAGACTTGCTCGACCGTCTTATCATCTTATCTCGCGGCAAGAGTGTGTTCAGTGGATATCCGACAAGTCTTCCTCAGTTCTTGTCTGATTTCGGACATCCAGTCCCGGGGAAAGAGAACATCACAGAGTTTGCACTTGACCTAGTCCGAGAGCTAGAAGGATCGACCAAAGGAACCGAAGAGTTAGTAGAGTTCAACGAGAAGTGGCAACAGAACCAATCTCCTCGAGCCACGCCAATGACCACTCCTTACAAAGCATTGTCTCTAAAAGAATCCATCACTACAAGTGTTTCCAGAGGCAAACTAGTCTCCGGCTCGACCAGCTCCAAGCCCATCTCAATGGAGACAGTATCATACGCAAACAGGCCATTGCTCGAGATATATATATTATCCAAACGTTACATTAAAAACTGGTCCCGCACCCCCGAGCTCATTATAACACGGCTCGCTACGGTCCTGGTGACTGGTCTTATCTTAGCTACTATATATTGGAGGCTGGACAACACTCCACGAGGTGCACAAGAGAGAATGGCTTTCTTTTCATTCGCCATGTCCACAATGTTCTACACCTGTGCAGACAACCTCCCTGTCTTTATCCATGAACGTTACATTTTCTTGAGAGAGACAACTCACAATGCATACAGGACATACTCATACGTTATATCTCACGTTCTCGTGTCTCTGCCTCAGCTACTCGCTCTCTCCATTGCATTTGCTGTTACCACGTTCTGGACAGTTGGTTTAAGCGGTGGACTAGAGAGCTTCTTGTATTACTGTGTCATTATCTACGCAGCCTTTTGGTCTGGTTCCTCTTTCGTTACCTTCATATCCGGTCTTATTCCGAATGTCATGATAAGTTTCATGGTCACTATTTCCTATCTTTCGTACTGTCTACTGATGGGTGGATTCTTCATTAACCGTGATCGGATACCGGGTTACTGGATATGGTTTCATTACATCTCATTGATGAAGTATCCTTATGAAGCTGTCTTGATCAATGAGTTTGATGACCCATCTCGATGTTTTGTAAGAGGAGTTCAAGTATTTGATGGTACGCTTTTCGCCAAAGTGCCTGATGCGATAAAGGTTAAGATGTTTGATACACTGGGTAACTCTTTAGGAACTAAGATAACGGAGTCCACATGCTTGAGAACAGGGCCTGACTTGCTTTTGCAGCAAGGTATATCTCAGTTGAGCAAATGGGATTGCTTGTGGGTTACGTTTGCTTGGGGTATCTTCTTTAGGATCTTGTTTTACTTGTCCCTGTTGTTTGGAAGCAAGAATAAGAGGACGTGAAGGAATTCCACAAACACAAAGCAAACTTCTATTGGCCTCAATGTTGTTTCTCTAGCTACCCTTAATATACATATTTAAGTGAAGCTTGACATTTCCAAGTCTTCTCCTTGTTGTTGTTTTTGTAATCAAATTGTAACGTTTTTAGTTCTTTCTTCGTTGTATCCTTTTGGGAATAGTATCACACTTATATTTCTCTTTCAGTTTCAGTTATCACAATTACTGGAGAGCTGGCCATATAAAAATTATAACTCACATAAATTAAATTCTCAAATTTTAGCGGGTATCATATGGTGTCTATACATTTTAATGTCTCTACGTCTAAACCTACGTCTAATACGCGGAGATTAGTGTATGGATTTTGTACTTTTGTTGGCTTTTTCCCTGATCATTTCTTAGAAATCCAATAATCATAATGTAAGAGCCCATTTCTTCAGTTGAAGATGAATATTGCTCCATGCCTTTTGATGTTAAAAGGAATGATGTGGTTAGCTATCTTCTCCATGATCTTTGGATTGCCACTTAGCCCTTTTCTTTCTATTGTGATAACATGGGTGCTCCATATCGCCAATAACCCGGTCTCACACGAACGTACCAACATGTAGAACTAGATAGTCATAGCGTTTTTGAGAAGATTCAAATGGGTTTGATCAGAACGCTTCATGTTTGAACATGTATAAATTGGCTGACCTATTTACTCAATCAGTTTTCCTTAGTTTGCATTTCTTCTAAGTAAGATGGATATTAATATATTTTCTCCATCTTGAAGGGAATATTACATCTGTATATCTTGATTTAGATGGAAATGTCTAGACAATCCAGTTTGTCCCGGTTACTTTCTTTACAACACCATATTTTGGCATCAATCAATGTAACAGAAACTTTATACAATAGTTACTCTCCTAACTTATTCATCTTCCCTTGACGAGAAAGCTTGATATTGATTTTGTTCATCGTTCTTCTCTTCTTATTGGTTACTAAAATATTATAAAATTTCAAACTATACTAATAATTATTCTTAAAAAAAAATTGGATGTGAACAAGAGAGCCCGCGTGAAAGTGTGCAAAAGTGATCGTATTAAGTACGGTTTTGTAGGATGTGAATCTAAAATCAGATTGCTATTGGCTAGCGAGAGCCCGCGTGGCTATTTCATTGGTCCGCGTATATTCTCTATCTGCTCTGTGTTTCAGATAAAGATCGAGAATGAGTTTAATGACCTTTTTGGCATTTGTCCAAAGGCAAATATAAAAACAAATTTAAAGCGCCAAAAAAATACAAATTATTGCAGTAGATCGAATCATTTTTTTGTGGTCTGCCCTTACTAGTCAGTAGACTCAGTACCCATCAACTTGTGTTAAATTTTATTTTCAACCACAAGATTTTCAAAATGGACCAAGGTACCTAGGGCTGGGCAAATAAACCGAACCCGAAAATCCGAACCGAAACCGATCCGATAAAAATGAATCCGAACCGATCCGAACCCGACATAAATACCGAATGGATCCTGTTTTTTGGTATTTTGGGTTATGAGTATTATCCGAACCGAACCCGGACCTAAATGGATATCCGATAGAACCCGAAACATTTAAAATCACAAAAAAAACTTCTACCAAATATGATCTTAATTCTTAATATGTATCCAAAATACTTTAAGATATTATTGAAATTCTAAAATAATTATCTGTTACACGAAGGTTGATGGTGGAATGTGGCGGTTGAAGCCTGAAGTTTTTAGATTTTGGTTTTGTTTTCATTGAATAATGTTTCTCATTTAATGAGAACTTATTTTTTGTTTTATGATTTTATTTATCTGGTTTTTTTTCTATCACTAACTATGTTTATCTTTCGCTTGATTTTGAATGATCACGTTTGATGTTTTTTCTTATTTTTGAATCGATTTTAGTTATGTTTTGGCTATTAAAATATGTACAAATCATGTATTTTAAATCCGAAAAACCGATTTCATTTATGTTTTAGTTACAAAATAGGTTCAAATCAGGTATTTTTAAACCGAAGAACCGATTGGGACCCGAACCCGAAAGTACAATGGGTTATACCGGTTTTTCGAAGATTTACTAACCCCGATCCGAACCCGATAGAACCCGAACCGGTCCCGAACCGAACTTTTATATAACCCGAATGGGGTTGATTTTGATAAACCCGAAAAACCAAAACCCGAATGGATAAAACCGAAACCCGATTGGGACTCCGAATGCCCATGCCTAAAGGTACCTGTGGGTCTAGTGACTCGAGGGGTAGTGTAAGGAATTTTTTTTTTGTGTGTCTTTCAGATTCAAACTATCCTTGGTACAAAGGGTTAGTTTTAATTCGGAATTTCTCAAACCTGATTTCGGACCTTTTGGAAGATTATAGGTCGTCCAAAGTTCTATGATAACTATTTTTTTTTCCCCGAAATGGAGTCTAAACTTAGTTGTGTATATAACTTTTTTGAAAAATGTAATGAAAAGGCAACATCATGGAGGATTCTGAATGAATTTAGATTGAAAACTGTTGCTAGCTAGGGATGAGAATTTTCAGAAATTTATAATTTAAGAATTTTAAGTCGTTTTTGATAAATCAGCCTTATATTCATTTTCTGTTTGTAGCTAGAGTACTGATCCTACTTTCATATAAATGATTTGCCCCCAAAATAAATCAGTACTTTGAAAACTAGAAGCACGTGCTTAATGTGCTTTTAATCATGGCCGGTTCAGGTTGTCCTATATATAAATTACGCCGTGAAGAAAAGGCAAAAGAGAAAGGTTACAAATACTAAATTGTGTGTTCCTTAGTGTTAGTACAACATCGGTTAAATGGCCAAGCATGTGAAGTAAGAGGACAAAGCAATAAGAAAAACAGGAACTGTGTGTGTCTACACTACACACAAAATGCAAGTTACATTTTTGAGTGACTCCTTTTCAATACGTCACGAGACCTCTTACCGTTTCTGCGGGTATATATAAAGTAATCTAATTCACATAGAATGTACAACTACACAACCAAGCTCCATATACTTCTCATTCTTTCACAAATTTTTTTAATTCACCGTTGTCTCTCAAGCGCAACAGATTAGGATCAATTATACAGACATTTGCGAACGAGTTTTCATCATTTCATTTTGTGCTTGCCACAACGACAATGGTCTTCTAACTTCATTGGGTAAATTTCTGTATCTTTCTATTTCATGTGTGTTTTTCAGTAACCATGAATTCTCATAAACTTGATTTGTGGAAAACAAGGTTTTTTGTAACAATAACTATAAAATTAGTTTAAACAGTCAGATGGAAAAATAAAATTTGGGGTTGATTGGGAAGGGCTATAGCTTTATGTTTTTTGCTTTACAAATTAGGTTATAAGCTTTTTGGCTGTGGTTTTAAACTTTTTTTGTTTAGCTGTAGATTTATTTTCAAAGACAATTGAAACACTAAATAAAAGCTGTAGAAATAATTGATTTCCAGAGCTAACATTTTTTAAAAAAAAGTTTTTTGCTGGAGATTCATTTTCTAAATCTAAAGCATGATTGTTTTACAAAAATGTTGTAGAAAGAAAACTGGCTTTCTACAGCCTATAGTCCTTCCCAATTAATCAACCCTTTGATTATGAAATTTCATCAATATTCACTATATGCAAGATTAATCTTAACTAAAATATGAAATAAAGCTAATACAACAGAAATTGAAAACGTAATCCAACTATTACCTTCTAAAATTTTGACACAGAATAATTTTTATCATGTCCTAGCTGAGTACAGACAAGAATACAGCTCCTTGTGTTGATCTTCTGGCGAAATGCTTCAACAAGACGCCGTGATCAATGTTGATTTACCTGAGACACGGCCCATTCCATTATTATCCCTCGCCTTCAATGACCTCACCTATAAAGTCACACTTCGACGGCGTTTTGGTTTTCGTTCCCGACGTAGCCCTGCTCAAGTAAAGACTCTGCTCAACGGTATCACCGGAGAGACCAAAGAAGGAGAGATCTTAGCCATTCTTGGAGCAAGCGGCTCTGGAAAATCAACCCTTATCGATGCATTGGCTGGACGGATCTCAGAAGGTAGCTTGAAAGGCACGGTAACTCTAAACGGCGAAGCTTTGCAGTCACGTGTGTTACAAGTTATATCTGCTTATGTGATGCAAGACGATCTCCTTTACCCCATGCTCACTGTCCAAGAAACCCTAATGTTCTCTGCCGAGTTTCGCCTTCCAAGAAGCCTACCCAAATCTAAGAAGAGAGACAGAGTTGAAACCCTAATCGACCAGTTAGGGCTTAGAACTGTTAAAAACACTATGATCGGAGACGAAGGTCATCGTGGCGTCTCTGGTGGAGAGAGGAGGCGTGTATCGATTGGGACCGACATCATTCACGACCCCATTGTGTTGTTCCTCGACGAACCAACATCAGGACTAGACTCAACCAGTGCATTCATGGTGGTGCAAGTCTTGAAAAAGATTGCGTGTAGTGGAAGTATCGTAGTTATGTCAATCCATCAACCTAGTTGTCGGATAATGGAGTTTCTTGATCGGCTCCTCGTCCTATCTTCTGGCCAGTGTGTGTTTAGTGACTCCCCTGCTACTCTCCCCTTGTTCTTCTCCGAGTTTGGTCGTCCCATACCTGATAAAGAGAACAATGCGGAGTTCACACTTGACCTAATCAAAGATCTTGAAGGATCCTCTGAAGGAGCCAGAAGGTTAGTAGAATTCAACCGAAGTTGGCAACAAAATAAGCTTAGAGGTAGTCAAGAGCCTCACCACAACTCATCACCCTTGATAGAAACAATCAATGCAAGCATTACTAGAGGAAAGCTTGTCACAACTTCATATAACTCAAAAGCTTCATACGTAAACCCATGGTGGGTCGAGACCCTTATCTTAGCTAAACGTTACATGATAAATTGGACCAGAACACCTGAGCTTATCGGTACACGGGTCTTCATTGTCATGATGACCGGTTTTCTCTTGGCTACGGTTTACTGGAGAGTAGATGACTCACCTAGAGGCGTACAAGAGAGGCTAAGCTTCTTCTCATTCGCAATGGCTACAATGTTCTACAGTTGCGCCGATGGACTACCAGCTTTCATCCAAGAAAGATACATTTTCATGAGAGAAACTGCACACAACGCTTATCGAAGATCCTCCTATGTTATATCTCACTCTCTAGTGACCCTGCCTCATCTCTTCGCACTTTCAGTTGGATTTGCAGCCACAACATTTTGGTTCGTTGGCTTAAACGGCGCTTTAGCTGGTTTCATCTACTATCTTCTCATAATCTTTGCATCTTTCTGGTCAGGATGCTCTTTTGTTACATTTGTCTCTGGTGTGATACCTAACGTGATGATGAGTTACATGGTCACGTTTGGTTATCTCTCTTACTGTCTACTCTTCAGCGGATTCTACATCAACCGAGACCGTATCCATCTTTACTGGATATGGATTCATTACATTTCTCTACTAAAGTATCCTTATGAAGCCGTTTTACACAACGAGTTCGACGATCCTTCCCGTTGTTTTGTTAGAGGGAACCAAGTTTTTGATAATACGTTCATGGAAGAAGTGCCTGAGGCTATGAAGGAGAAGCTTCTGGAGACAATGGGAAGTTATTTAGGGATGGAGTTAACGGAGTCAACGTGTTTGAGGACGGGATCTGAGTTGCTTAAGCAACACGGTATTGAGCAGTTGGATAAATGGGGTTGCTTGTGGGTTACGCTAGCTTGGGGATTCTTTTTTAGGATCTTGTTTTATTTTTCGTTGTCATTTGGAAGCAAGAATAAGAGGGCGTGAACGTCATCTTTGGAAGCAAAAGTGTGAAATCAATGTATTTCTGAAGCATACGTTTTATTGTGGAAGCAAATCCCTTTTCTTGAATCTTGAAATACTAGTGATATA
The DNA here is from genome assembly GCF_000695525.1 of Brassica oleracea var. oleracea. NCBI lineage: Eukaryota > Viridiplantae > Streptophyta > Magnoliopsida > Brassicales > Brassicaceae > Brassica > Brassica oleracea. The sequence continues at coordinate 30,195,521 of NC_027751.1, forward strand.
TATTTATATATCTTCTGCCTTTCTGTATGTGTTAGGTATTGGCTATAAACTATAATATGGTAATCTAGTAGCCTTGAAGTTTTCCATTCAAAATCAGTTCCTCCAAGAACGCTAACACGCCTATCTTCTTTTACATGGTTGGTGTGAATATAGTGTAGTTAACAAAATTTAAAATAGCCTACCGTGTCTATGCTATATTCCCTTTCAAGAAACAAAAGCGAAAAAAAAATTTTAGTTGCTCGGAATAGAAATCAAAGTAGCGAACCAGTCTTGCACCCTTTGCTCGTGGCGGCAAGGAAAGCTATAGTAGGTAGAAATTAGTCACCTAAACCCTTAAAGTCAACAAAAAATGTAACACAAATAAATTTTGCGATTGGAAATATAAAAAGCCAAGTCCGTCTTTGATGCATTCGTGTTGCCACTACATCACTAGAGGTTGGATCAAGTATACTTAAGATGGAATATACTGAAATTTCCTTAAAAAAATATTGAAATTTTCTTCTTTTTTTTTTGAAACACAACATTTCCATTAAGTTCAACTTGCTTGATTACAAATAATAGAGGGAATTGTTCATCCTCTTTGATTGAAAGCATAAACTACAACAGCATAAGATAAAAAGGATAGGTCTTCAAAAGAAGAAGATGACAGCGAACTCAAGACGGTGCTTGAATGCGTCAGTGTAGCTTTCACGACATGGTCGGACAGCAGAGAAATAGTCACCTTAAATTGTGACGTTGACATCCAATCCGCACCTCAGAAACTCGTCGAAACGAATCCCGCTGCATCTTCAGGCTCCGAACGGACCGCTCCACAAGATAGCAAGACGGTTATAGATATGGACAAACACTTCCACAAGATTGGAGGGAAAGCACTCCTTAAAAAGAAAGCAAAGGATGAACATGATGGTCCCGGTGAACCCACCGGTAAATGGAAAGAAAGGCTACTCTTCGAACAAGAGAGATAAAACTTTGTGTGTAAATATGTCTCTGTAAAAACGCTAGTGCACCCACCAAACATTTTTAGAAGATTATTCAAGGAGACCAATCCACCCCACATCAAAGTGGTCTGTGAAACTGCTAGGAAGAGATGGGAGCCTTGGAGCTTTATTGAGCTTGTCAAGCTCACTGCAAAATGAAAGTAGCCCATCTCATGAACAAAATGACTCAGCCTTCCTCGGTCAAAGAATCCGATGAACTGCGAGGAATCACGGCGGAGCACAGAAGCGGCGATGTTTAACTGATATGGCTGAAATGATGACAATGGAGCGGTGAGCGGAGTAGGAAGGCCAGCGACAGTGATGATGGAGGAGACATAAGGTGAGCACAACCGAGACAACTGGAAAAATTCCAGATCTAAAACCCGAGTTAATTGTGGAACCCCACGGACACCGGGTTTACAGACGTCGGAAGCCGAAGCTTGAAGTTGGACTTGTGGTGGTATGGAAGGCGAATGTCGGAGGGGGCTTTCTAGCCGAGGAGACACCGTAGGGAGGAGAGGAAGAGTGAGCCTCACAGATCTGATTCTTGACGGAGCCGGACCAGCAGAGCTATGGCGTTGATGGCTATGAGTAGAGGAAGGGAGTGAAAACTGTAGCCGGGAGCCCCCGGAAAAATACTAAATGGAAGACAACTTCGACCAAGAAAGGGTCATACGAACGGTGAACAGAGCACGGGATCTTGAGCTTGAGCAGATACGAAAAGAAAGAGGACGACGCGGAGGTTGAAGCATCCGACGCCGACGAGCCATGGCTCTACCGGTGTCGGAGTGAAACGGTTGAGACGGCGCCTCGATTATCGGGCCAGAGAGAAAAGTATTAGGGCGAACTTACATTGAAATTTTCTTCTTTCAAACGGTTTTGTATATAAAAAGCGGGTAGAGTTGACACACAGTAAAATATTTGTATTTTGAAATATTTAGCATGTATACATAAGAAAAATAAACGTAAATTTAAAGAAAAAAATGAAGAAGTTTAAATGTATGATATAGAATTTATATTGTGAAATGTTTAATTTGATTAATTTGATTAATTATATAATTTATATCCTGACTTTTGAGTTTGCTTGCCTCACCGAAGACATTACTTGATTAATTTGATTTTCTTAAATGCATATTTTTTGGTGGGAAAACTTTCATCTTATATATAATTTCATAGTAAAAACACGTATACTTAGGCTCACAAAGTAACAATTCAGTTTCATGTCATGCGAATTATATTATGGTGTTTTTTTCATTTCGTTGTATTAGGGAAATCCTGTTTGCGTTACATTACTTTATTTGACGTGATTTTGTCTTCCATTCAATGACAAGTAATATCAGAAAATATGATTTGAAATAGCAAGGTGAGTCCAACTATATTGCATGCGATACGATAAATCAGGTGATGCTTTTGGGTTTTTGAATAAAAATTAAAAAAAAAAAAATCAGGTGATGCTTTAACCTCAAAAAAATAAAACCCTGTACGATGCTATTACTATTTCTAACGAGGAAAAGAAAACATATTGAGGTTGGTAAAGAAGGTTCCATCGTTACCAAACTAATCAATGAAACAGAAAGAAATTTGACATTTTGTGTATTCTTTTCCAAACTTTTTGAGGAAACACATGCCATTAAACAGTGAAATTTTCAGAATTAGCGCAAAATTAATGCCAAACTCCAATCAATTTGGCAAAGAGTGTTACCCTAGCTAGCTAGCAACGCTGAGCCGATAAAGATAATTTTATTTCTAATAAACAAAAAATAATTAAATGACTATGCAATATATACAACTTTCTCACTTGAACAACAAAAAAATAACCAGAATCGTTTTTTTGACGTTTGTAGCTTGCAGAGTTAGTTGTTTTTTTTAATATATTTTGGGGTCAAAGTGCATTTTAAAAACTACTAGTAAGCAGTATTTGACCATAAAATTAATGTGAAACACAGAGAAAGTTCCCATCTCATTCTCAATCCTGTGCCTTGGTTAGATCAACACCCTTCACCTATAATTTTCCATTCGATAACATACACCTAATTGTCAAGTGTCCACCATATCTTAATACTAAGATATTTGGAATTGCGAATTCTAGATTTATAGGTCATCCTCATCTCATTACCTCTCCCACCTTAATAACTAAACTGAATTACGAATACATCCAAAACGCATTTCCATCCAAACGCCAAATAATACTATAGTCAAATAGAGCCTTCGTGTTTACAGACTTACACACGTTACTTCGTACGCCTTTTCTAAATGACTATAAAAGAGAGATAGCGATGCAGATATAAGCAAAAAAAAACAGAAAAGTATAGAACCAATAGCAACACTCATGCAAAGATTGTGTTCAACGAGCTGCTAGCTTTGTAATCTCTTCTCACTTCTACTCCTTCATGTCTCGCGCTGTAGCAGAAGATCACTCCGCTGATAACACGACGCCGTATCATTCCATGGAGATTGGTTCCTCGTTGACTTTAGGTCAACTTCTCAAGAACGTAAGCGACGTTAGAAAGGTAGACGTCGGCGACGAGACTCCTCTTCACAGCTCACAAGGAGATCAAGATTACGATGATCTCATGCGTCCTGTCCCCTTCGTTCTATCGTTCAACAACCTCACCTACAACGTCTCCGTTCGCGGGAAATTCGACTTGATCCCACGGAGGAGCCTTTCTTCCTCCAAGACCAAGACCCTTCTCGACAACATCTCCGGCGAGACACGCGACGGAGAGATTCTCGCCGTTCTTGGAGCTAGCGGGTCGGGTAAATCCACTTTGATCGACGCATTAGCGAACCGTATCGCTAAAGGTAGCTTGAAGGGCAAGGTAACGCTTAACGGAGAGCCTCTTCAGTCCCGAACCCTAAAAGTTATCTCAGCGTACGTAATGCAAGACGACCTTCTCTTCCCGATGCTCACCGTAGAAGAAACCCTAATGTTCGCCGCCGAGTTTCGCTTACCGAGAAGCTTACCTAAGTCCAAGAAGAAGCTCCGTGTCCAAACCCTAATCGAGCAGTTAGGGATCAAGAACGCGGCGAACACCATCATCGGAGACGAAGGTCACCGTGGAATCTCCGGCGGAGAGAGGCGGCGAGTTTCGATCGGGATCGATATCATCCACGACCCGATTGTTCTCTTCCTCGACGAGCCGACTTCAGGGTTGGACTCCACGAGCGCCTTCATGGTGGTTAACGTGTTGAAGAAGATAGCGGAGAGTGGCAGTATCGTAATAATGTCTATACATCAGCCGAGTCACCGAGTTCTCGGTTTGCTTAACCGTCTTATCTTCTTGTCACGTGGCAAAACCGTTTTCAGCGGTTCTCCCGCGAGTTTACCGGGATTTTTCGCCCGGTTCGGGAGTCCCGTACCGAAGAACGAGAATCAAACCGAGTTCGCGTTGGATCTCATCAGAGAGCTCGAAGGATCAGCCGGAGGAACGCGAGGATTAGTCGAGTTCAACAAGAGATGGCAAGAGATGAAGAATCTATCTCCGCCGGCGTCTCCGAATCCAAATCTCACTCTCAAAGAAGCGATCTCCGCCAGTATAAGCAGAGGGAAGCTAGTCTCCGGCGGCGGCGGAGGCGGTGGATCCTCCGTCGCAAGCCACGGCGGATTCGCGAATCCGTTCTGGATCGAGATCAAAACTCTCACCGAACGCTCGATCCTCAACTCCCGGCGTCAACCGGAGCTTTTCGGGACCCGATTAGCCACCGTCCTCGTCACCGGATTTATCCTCGCCACCGTGTTCTGGCGGTTAGACAACTCTCCGAAAGGCGTTCAAGAGCGGCTAGGTTTCTTCGCGTTCGCGATGTCGACGATGTTCTACACTTGCGCCGATGCTCTCCCCGTCTTCCTCCAGGAGCGTTACATCTTCATGAGAGAAACCGCTTACAACGCTTACCGGAGATCGTCCTACGTCCTCTCTCACGCCGTCGTTTCTTTACCTTCGCTCATCTTCCTCTCGCTAGCCTTCGCTGCGACGACGTTTTGGGCTGTTGGTCTCGAAGGAGGCCCAATGGGCTTTCTGTTCTATTGCCTAATCATCTTCGCCTCTTTCTGGTCCGGAAGCTCCTTCGTGACTTTCTTATCCGGCGTCGTTCCGCATGTTATGTTGGGTTACACGATCGTTGTAGCTATTTTGGCTTACTTCTTGCTCTTTAGTGGCTTCTTCATCAATAGAGACCGTATCCCTCAGTATTGGTTATGGTTTCATTACCTTTCTCTGGTTAAGTACCCGTACGAGGCGGTTCTTCAGAACGAGTTCTCGGATCCTATGGAGTGTTTTGTGAGAGGTGTTCAGATGTTCGATAACACGCCTCTGGGACAGTTGAGTTATGGGATGAAACTGAGGCTTTTGGATTCTGTGAGCAGATCTATTGGGATGAGGATAACGGGTTCGACGTGTCTTACTACGGGTGCTGATATTCTGAAGCAGCAAAGAGTTACGGAGCTTAGCAAATGGAGTTGCTTGCTTGTCACGGTAGGGTTTGGGTTCTTTTTTAGGGTTTTGTTTTACTTGTGTTTGTTGTTTGGGAGCAAGAACAAGAGGAGGTGAGGATGAGATGGCTGGTGGGTGATACAGTACTTTGAACCCAAAACATATCTTGTATTTTTTTTAGTTTTTGTTAGTGTGATTTGTTGATTGATCGTGTCTTTGAATTGTATTCTTTTTAACATGTTGTTTACTTTCGAAATCATAATAAATATCGTTTTTAAGATTTTGAATTACAGAAATCACCTATAGATTGATTTACGGGCGGTTTGTTTCACCATGTAGATGAGATGAGTCTTCTAGATGGAGATGAGAGTTTTGTTCGTTTAGCTTTTAAATTATAAGTCATTTGGATGAATTTTATAAATTTAGATTTTAATTTTTAAAATCTTTATAAAATCAGCTACCAAATTGTACCATCTGGATGGAGATAGTTTTCTCAAAATGGTGTAAAGTCTATTATACTCCTGATATAATTTACAAATTACAAACATAAACATAATATCATTTTGTCACTCACAGAAAATGACAAGACCACAAAAAAACATTTTTTCCACAAAACCCACAAAAATAATTTTTTTCGTTAAAATCGAAAAATCAAATTTCTATGTATTTTTCTGCTAGAACTGCAAAATTATATTTCCCACCAAAATTATATTTTAAAATAATTATATTTTAAAATAATTATATTTTAGATAATTAATAAAAATTGATGTAGTAAAACAAAAATAATCAGAGGAGTGAGCATCAAGACTTTCCATAGTCCCATACAGTTCCAATAATATTTGGATGGATCATTTGAATGAATTATGTAAATGAATCATCTAAATGGAGATGAGAGATGATGAAACCAACATCACTTATTCCTTGAAAACTTATTCAACAGTCAAATAGACCCATTGAGATTGTGGAAGCAGATGATTTTGGGAATCACACTACCTCGGCTTCCCTTTTAAAGACTGGGAGAGTTGGAGGCACATAAGATCATCTTGTCTCATATCAAAAGATAAATTGAGGATCATAGTGTTTTGCGTCAAGGTACTATATAAAGTTGAATCTGCTAATTACCACAATGAACTGAATGGTAGGGTTTGATAAAGGTTAATTGGGTGCTTTTGCAGGAACTGGAAGCATCCAATTGCCGTTTTTGTATAACCAATATTTACAGTAAAATGGCAGATGGCAAGAGATCTCTTGGTTAGCTTTCTTGTTGTAGGATCTGCAGCTGAATGGCTTAATCATTATGGCACGAACTTGTTTTTCTCCACCTTAAATTAGCCTCAAGTGACTATCGAACTGATTTTGCAATTCCAAGGACTTGAGATACTAGTGTGAAAAGGAAAGGATGAATATGTTGGATCTGGATGGTAACCACATGGTTGAAGCAGAACAGAGAACTGTGATTAGATTGGTTGATTAATACAGAATCTACTACTGTGGTGTACTGGATGACAAGATGAAAGTAGAATAGCAGAAGAATGCTGGGCTAGAAAACTGTTATAAGATTGAAATAAGGAATTGACTTGATATACAAAAGAAAGAAACTGTCTACGAAAAGATGCAAAGTCTATTTGTAAAATGCATATTCACAGAGACTATCAATGAAGAAAGGAAGTTGGGTCCTGAATGCACTAACCTCACCTTGGTTGTCATCAATTCGTAATGCAGCCAAAGTGAGGACTATGAGCAAACTGGGTTCATGAAATATACGCCTTCACTAAGTCGGTGTGGTTGCATACGAACCCTGTCCTTGGACATTTTATTTCACCTTTGTTCTTGTCCGCCATTTCCTTGAGAGCCTGCAAATAAATGACCCACCAATGCCAAGGAAAAGTAAGAAACTTTGAACTATAATGATAGACTAAAGTCATTGATCTAGATCAGTGATAACAGACTCCAAAACGAGAGAAAGGAAGAGAATCAATAGTAATCAGAATAGAATCAAACCTTGGTGCTGTAGACGTAGCCATTGGGCAACACCTGTGGTGGGTTCTCTGTGTCCATCAGCTCCTTAGAAATATAGCAAACAAGCTTTGAATGCTCCTGCTTGGAGTACGGTAAAGGCAAAGCTAGCTTCCGGAAGCTCTCTTGTGAGAGCGGGTCCTCCTTGGTACAACCTTCTTCAAAACTATATCTGGGTCATGTCAAGGCACAACCTCAAACCAGAATAAGAATCCCATTATGGTGTCATTATAAAAATTTCACTTTCTTCCCCTTTCATTTCAAATGCATAAAATAGACAGTAAAACCATAGAGTTAGATGGATACGGAGTTTTCAGTGCAGTCAAGCCTGCTTGTAAGTAGATGTTCAATAAGGGCTCCATTGTCATGCCATATAACTTGCAAAATTCTTGTTTAAACTGATGCACTAAAACATCCCACTGCTGTGGTTCAAACAAAGCCTGAAAATAGCAATATCTCAGTCGATTAGCCTAGGTAATGCATTCAACACAAGAGGTTGAAGTAACACCACTTATTCAGCCATTAACAAAGACCAAAAATATACTGAAGGATCACATAGAATAGCTTTTGAAACACAGTTAATATATCATCAAAGGAAGGAAAACATCACCTTATATTTTGGGCATTCTGTAGTACTTTTGAAAGCCAAAGTGGCCAGAACGTGCTGCAATTCGTTCATATGGGTTGCTCCCCATGGTGTCAGATGCTTTCGAGCATAAAGGATTGCTTGTTTGTAGCTGTCAGCTCGTACCAACTCGATGAATTCTTGCAGCCTTAGTTGGAACTCAAGTTTGCTCTGTCATGAAAAGAACCCAAATATAATAAGCAGTGATGACAGCTTCTCTTTTTTCATGATACGAGTAGAAGAGTAGAGAGAACTCTTCTTAAAGTTACACTAAGCGAGTATATGCCTTATAACCAGAATTCAAATTGCCATACTAGCAAACATGTGGCTTTGTAAGTCATAACCATGAAAATCACGTAGAATGAGCAACACATACCTTTGACTTCTTCAAGCGTGTTTTATTATCAGCACACCATGCCAATGCAGAAGCTACCTCCCTACGTTTTAGGGCGTCAATCACCTTCTTAGCTTCTCGAAATATGTCAATGTCGACAAGGTCCTAAAAACATGAGACGTTTCATATTGCCATGTCATAGAGATATATAGCTCCAAGGAACTACAGTTAATTAGATTATATAATCAATGCCATAAGAGAAAGAGAGAAACCGAAATGTTGCTGCTTTCTGAAAGCTTAGAAGCAGTCTCGAAATACGACATCCGCAGCATGTAGTCCACAAGAATCCGTTTCAGTTTTGTATTGTTCCACTCGGTAATATTCTCCACATCTGCTGAATCCAAATGATCGATGCGAGCACGGCATCTCTGAGCCTGCAAATTCTCAACATTGCTCCCTTCTTCCAACTGCATGTCAATACCGACAAGCATGTTAGCTACATGATAAAAAAAACCACCCCAAAGAACAAAACTTCGGAAGAAGATGCAAATGTGCTTGAGTTCTTAAACCCCAAAGTTAAAACATAGAGGGTCCTCAAATCCTCTGAAATAAAATTGAATAAGCTCAGTGACTTAAGTATAGTGAAACAGCTCGATTCCAGTACACTACATTACATGCCCTCAATTCTAAAAACATATCCACTCAAACTCAACAATCATCCAGATCCAAAAGTGTAGCAGTAATCTTCTGTATAGTAACTAACATTGCCAAATACATTGTTCTCTTCTTGGATTGTTATCTTCTTGGTATATCAAAATCAACAAAAGCATTATCCAAGATCAAACGAGATCTATGGTATATGTGGGATCATATCCACTCAAACTCAACAATCATCAAGATCCAAAATTGTAGCGGTAATCTTCTGTATAGTAACTAACATTGCCAAATGAAATGGAAGCTTCTTGGTACATCAAAATCAACGAAGACCAACGAGATCTTAATTGGATGATTTAGTACACTACATCGCCACTCAAATTCAACACTCATCAAGATCCAAAAGTATAGTGGTAATCTTCTCTATCCTAACTAAATTGCCATAGACAATGTTAACCTTCTTGGTATGTTAAGATGGACAAAAGCAACACCCAAGATCCATCAAGATCAGACAATATGTGGAATCATTTAATAACGTTTAGGCATAACACACCAAAACAAAGAGAGATGAAGAAAAGATCCAACCTTTCGTTTGAGGCCTTGCAACCTAGAAACAAGGCTGGTGAGACGCGAAACGGCGACGTCTTTGGACCAATCGTTATCAGCCAAATCTCCCACGCTGGAGACAACGGAGGAGACCTCTTTCTCCAAAGAGCGGTGATTGGCGCGGATCGTCTTCTTGTAATGCTCGAACGGTACGCGGAGGAGCTGGTGCTCAAGCTTGATCGATTCCGTCAATTGACTCGATCTCGAAGACGAGACGGGCCGTGACGGAGCGATCGCGGGAGAGGGCTCCGTCATCACGGTGTCGGTGTTTCCGTTAGTTACGGGATCGATTTCCATGGCGAGGTTAATGGGAAAAAGGAGTTGCCTTTTGCGGTCAAACTGAATCCTATGGGTGTTGAATGTGTGGGCGAGAGAATAAATAATACTCGGAGAAACGTAAAACGGCGCCGTTGTGGTTTGTTGCTCTCTGTTGACAGTAAACCGTACGGTTTAATCAAGGGCGAACCGAAAGAGTGTTGGTTTTGACATTTGCGAGCGTGGATTGTGAATATTTTTTTTTTTTTTTTTTTTTTTAAAGTAGGAGAATTTAATATTTTCATGATATATTTGTTGTATTTTATAATGAATTTGAATGGATTTGTTTGAATTTTTTAATTAAAAATACAAAGACTCAAATCCGAGGGAAAACCTCCGGATTTGCATATTTTACTTGGATTTATAAATACTATATGAATTTCTAAATCAATTAAAATATATAAACCAATAACACTAGATTTAGTTCGGATTTTCAAATCTATTAAAATACAACAACCAATAAACCCTACTTAAGCAAGTCCTATTATTTGATTTTTTTTATCATGGTAATTAATAAGTGATTAGTTTAGTATGATGGAAATTACATTAAGGAAAACTTTGGCAATGACAACTGTGTTTTGTATAGCTCTATTCAGTTCTTGAGTGACGCGCAGATAATCATTCATTTATAGATGATTTTATCTTCTTTCTTTTTTTCGTTTGAGATTTGCTTGTTTTAAAGTTGCCCTTTCTAGTTTCTAATTTGTACTTTAAAAATGGGGCTTGTAAATTTCAGGGGTGAAGTTAGTTAAGAGGAAAGTTTGTCAAATCTATCCAATAGCAACACATTTCCTTTCTCAACAATACATACATTGAAAACCTTTTTATGTCAAATTGGGAGTAACAAATTGGATAAGAGTAGTGACCAGATTCCAGAGTTTATATTATCAAAACACAAAAGTAAAGTAGTGGTATTAAATGTTGTTACTATTACAAGAATAAAAGGTCAAACCGTTAAAAAAAACAAAAATAATTACAAAGAGAGAAAACCATAAACTCCGACGGCCGCAAGTATCGCAACTTTCTCTCTCTAAAAACCCAAATCCAACGTCTCCGTTTCTCTCTCTCTTCAAACGCGTCTTCTTCTTCTTCATCATCTCTCTCTCTCTCTCTATAGTAATCATTTTCTCCTCCTCTCTTCACCTTCATTGATCTGAAATCGAATGATGGATTCTCATTCTAAACCAAGTTTGTGAAAGATTCAAATAAAAGAAGGAACCTCCTTTCTCATCCATCCCTCGATTTTTTCATCAGGTAAAATCGAAAGCTTCCGTCTTTTAAATCTTTACCTATTGTACTCCTTGATCAGATTCATGGGTTATCGTTAAATTCTTCAGATTCATATGTTATAAAGTCCAAAACTTTATTATTACCATTCTCCCTTTTGTCTGAATCCTTACATTAATAATGTTTTTTTTGTGTAATTGCAGATTAATGTTGTTGACATCTGTATCCTGGGTCTGTGGAGTTGGAATCGACAAGAAGATTGCGTCTGATAATATAGTCATAAACACCGATTTAATGAACGATTTGGTAGCTGGTTCTTTTGGTTAGAGAGGCATGTGAGTTATGGTATCTACAACATTCAGGAGAATTGTGACGCCTTGTTGGAGACCTTTCGGTATTGGAGAAGGTTCTGTTCCGGATGATGATTGTAACGGCCGTCTTGATGGTCTCTTGTGGTACAAAGACTCCGGTAACCACCTCACCGGAGAGTTCTCTATGGCGGTGGTTCAAGCGAACTCCCTTCTTGAGGACCATAGCCAGTTAGAGTCTGGTCCTATTAGTTTCGATGAGTCTGGTCCCGAAGCGACTTTTGTTGGTGTTTATGATGGTCACGGAGGTCCTGAGGCGGCTCGGTTTGTGAACGAGAGGCTGTTTTACAACATGAGACGGTGCGCTTCTGAGCAGCGAGGGGTCTCTCCCGATGTGATCACCAGAGCGTTCGTGGCGACGGAAGAGGAGTTTCTTGGTTTGGTTCAGGAGCAGTGGAGGACCAGACCGCAGATTGCTTCCGTGGGAGCTTGTTGCTTGGTGGGTGTTGTTTGTAATGGATTGCTGTATGTCGCAAACGCGGGTGACTCTCGTGTTGTCTTGGGGAGGCTTCGGAGTCCGTTTAAAGAGATGAAGGCTGTTCAGCTATCCTCAGAGCATAACGCTAGTGTTGAGTCTGTGAGAGATGAGCTGCGTTTGTTGCATCCTAGTGACCCGAACATTGTGGTAGTGAAACACAAAGTGTGGCGTGTGAAAGGGATCATACAGGTTTCGAGATCCATCGGTGACGCGTACTTAAAGAGAGCAGAGTTTAACCAAGAACCGTTGTTGCCTAAGTTCAGAGTTGCGGAACGTTTTGAGAAGCCTATAATGAGAGCTGAGCCGACGATAACAGTTCATAAGATACATTCTGAAGATCAGTTTCTTATATTTGCTTCAGATGGTTTGTGGGAGCATCTAAGTAATCAAGAAGCTGTTGATATCGTTAACTCTTGTCCACGCAATGTAAGAATCTTTTTGTTCTCTCACATTAATCAAGATTTTTGCTCTTTTGATGTTTTTTGAGTGAATCTTTGTTGTCATTATGTGGTGTCTCTTTTAGGGCGTGGCAAAGAGGTTAGTGAAAGCTGCATTGCAAGTAGCAGCAAAGAAGAGAGAGATGAGGTATTCGGATTTGGAGAAGATAGAACCTGGCATTAGGAGACACTTTCATGATGATATCACTGTGATTGTTGTTTTTCTTCACTCTGCAAATTTGGGGCTTCGAACTCTGGTCTCGGTCAGAGGAGGTGGTGAACTCTCAGGCAGTGCCATTTTCTAGTCTTTTTTTTTTGTTACTCAATAATAGACAAAAATATAATTTTCCCCCTTTTTCAAATCAGAAATTTGATTTTGTTTGCTTCTTTCTTTACAAAATGTTTTTTTAATGATCTTTTGGTTTGTCAGATACTTTGTTTAAATTATTTTCTGAACTCAAATTGTAAATTTTTTTTTTTTTTACCAAAACAACATTATGGTAACTATGTTCAGTTACACTAAAAGTGAGAACAAAACCACAATCATCAGTGTTTTAAAAGTCTGTCTAGACAACAAATGCGAAACAATAAATTTTAAAATTAGTCTAGATCTTCAAAAAAGTGGTTACTGTTTAAACATTGAACACAACCAAGTAGTAGTAGAGAGAGCCTTGGCCTAACTAACAACGACACAGATTGTGAAAGGCCTTGACTAGTCAATCATACAAGTTAATGTTGCATATGGCTCATTCATAGAGAGAGATTTCGATTTGTGCATCTTTCTTTCATCGTAAGACCAAATCTTCCACATACAAAGACTGAAGCTTACACCGCAAGATACAAGAAACGAGGCAAAGCAGAAGAAGCACGTCCCTAAGCAGATAGAGACACTGTAACCAAAGATTTATTTTATAGGTAAAGTATTGAAAAAGATCCTACATGCCATAAGCAATAACTGTTTTTTTATCATCTCATGAGTTCATGAGACAAAGCAAGTCTCCAAACTAGAATGAAACAGCGGCTGCTTGCTTTTCTTTCCTCCATGGCCCATAAGCTCTTGCTTGCTGCTTCAATAAACTCAGTGCATGGTGAGCGAGGAGGAGCAATGTGATTTAAGAGATATTATACAAAACCAAACCAGAGTCTAAAGCATCATAAGAGTCTTATAGTGCTTGCCAGCTACTTTCGTTTTGTATCCAGATAGAGAGAGAGATTAGTCAGCTTTCTTCAAGAAGAAGAGAGGTAATATGTCACTGGGCAAGTCTTCCATTCTATGTGTATATACTGAATGCAAAAAGCCAGAAAAATAAAATGTTGCTACTTCTTCTTTAGCAATACTCTCATAATCTGTCTCATATAAACAACTAAAGACCATACAGAGAGCCCTGCAGATACATAGAGCAACCCAATACCAGACGGTAATAGCCTCTCAAAACTGCTATCCCGGCTTGCGAGCAGTATGGTTAACGCTATCATCTGCGTTGCAGTTTTCCACTTTCCCAAGCTATTTACAGCAACAGCCTAATAACACCATCAAAGCCATTAATATGAGTTAAGTAAACAAAACTAGCTCTCAGAGAATGAATCCATATGAATATGATCACATTTTACCTGAGAAAGCTTGCCGTTTTGAGATGCAGCCCATTCTCTTACCGCTGACATAGTAATCTAAAGTGCAAAGCATTACTGAATAGTTTAGAACCAAGAACTGAGTTAAATGATATTTAAGAATATCTTACCTCTCTACCAATAATGGCAATTGAAGGTACTGTCACTAACCATGGAACAGGTCCTAACACAATAGCATCCATAGGTTTAGTACACAGCAAAATCAATGTTGCTGCTACCATTAGCTGCACATCCAAAAGATAAATTAAAAAAAAAAGATAAAAATCTTTTCATTGGCATAAAATGAAGATAAGCGAAAGGAAAGGATCTTCTCTCACCTTATCTGCCACTGGATCCAAAAAAGCACCAAACGCAGAACCTAACCTCATCTGAAAATGCACAACATTGCACCGCTATGGTAAGAAGAATCAACAGAAATATATATATGAAAATGGGTAAAGAAAATGAAGTTACCTTTCTTGCAATGTATCCGTCAAGCCAGTCTGTAATGGCTGCTGCAATGAAAATACTCGTTGTGGCAGTTCTCCCCCACCAGCAATCGACGTAAAAGGCTGCATAGTGCATAAAATTCAGATTATAAATCAAATATATACGAAAGCTTTAGACTTTCCGTGAAGGATGTATCAAATGAAGTACTCAAAGCAATAAACTCAATTCAAAAACTCTAATTTCAAAAAAAAAACAGACAGAACAGAACAACAAGAGAAGACTTGTTCGATGTCTGAATACAAGCAGTACAAAAAAAAAAAAAACATCTTGTCTGAAAAAACGTGGGTACAATTCAGATTATAAATAAAACACATACGGAAGTTTATGACTTTCGTGAAGGGGGAAACAAGTGAAAGTACTCAAAGCAATAAGCTCAATTCAAAAACTCGAATTTCGAAAACAGACAGAACAGAACAGCCAAGAGAACACACATGTTCGATGTCTGAATCCAAGCAGAACAAGAAAAAAAAGAAACATCTTGTCTAAAAAAACGGATTATGATCACAATATCGCTCCTCGTTTTAGATCTGATGATTCCAAAATCGAATTATCCGAAACCAAGGATCAACGTACTCGCGACGAGAATCGGAACGGCAGCTACACGGCCAAGGGTTAACACGGTAGGCAATGTAAGCACTTTAGAAGATAGATGTGGCGGTAATGGCGACGAATGGCGATTACGACGGAGCGACGAATCTTCGCCACCACCAGAGCTATTCTGATCCAACGACACAGCGTCCTCCTCTTCACCCATAATTGCTGAATCTGTAGAAATTCGACGATCTGGATTTATCCGATGATTGAGAGAAGCTAACGTAAGGGGACGGTGGCGACTAACCTCCCTTGAATTCGGAACCCTAAGCTTTTATGGAACGCAACAACGGCCAATCACAATGCAGCTTAGATAGTTGTTAACGTGCGCCAACGAGATTGGGACGTATCGTGCGCCGTTTGATGTCTATCGACGGTTACTATTGAGCCACGTGGCGTTTTTGTTTATGACGTGGAGTAGTTTGGGCCTTGTGGTGAATGTCAACTTCAGAGTTGCAATCTGCCTAAATATCTGATTTGTTGTATATTATTATTGACATTTGACACGATGTTTGTTTGTATGAAAATGATGTATATGTCTCGTAGAGATGTTACAAACTTACAATGGGTGACGTGGCATGATGTGTTTGTTTGAGAATGATTTATGTTTACTCTACAATGGGCTCAAAAATGACATTAAACGGGCCTTTGGTATCATCACTGAATGACTTTAAACTTGTTTAATAGATTTGAGTTTGATGGTGTTACAAAGAAAAAAAGATTTAAGTTTAATGAGTTTTCTTCATTATGGATAAATAAATTTATTGGAATCAAAGTAGCATACATGATGGGCATGATCAAGCTAAAGGTTATAAAACGCTGATCAATTTAGCATCAAAGATGAAGCCACATGAAGAAAACATGTTTTAGTGGTGAGTTTTAGGTGTTGGGCTTAACAAGGAGAAGTGTGGGAAAGAAGAAGAAGACTAAGTTAAATATTCCTTAACCAAATTGTGATATAGAATGAGCTATATATCTCACAAAGCCTTCTTTTTATCGCATTATTTCCATAAAAGAGGCTCAAATAACAGTATTGTTGATCCCTTTTTTATTATTTGACGAGCATTGTATATAACTAACATTTCATTCATGTGTTTATTACATGTGTGTCATTTCCTACGTGTCAGCACCACAAGCTCTTTCACCTCATATATTCAAAAACTCTTTCTTAACTAGACTAATTACAAAATTTGCCATTGAACATTACATTAAAAATTGGGTATATACTATAAGCTTATTGACTAACAAAAAAAATAAACCCGCGCCCTGCTTGCTACGGTTCAATTACAAACGGTTGGATCTTTAAATACACAGAGATTTTATTGCCATAACCTGAGATTGTTCATAATGATCGATTTCGTTATATAGCCTGACTTAAATATTAATGTCTTTCTATATAGTTAGACTACATAAAATCCATTGTCTACGTATGTATCTACATATCTACTTATATATATGTTGTTGCAACTCTTCACCATATTAGATAAAGATATCAATCACAATCGCAATGTTCAAGAATTACTACATAATGGCAAAATGTAATAGATATATACATACACTTTTTTTTAAATGACATAAAACGATCCAATATATTATATTTTTAAGAGCTAATAATAGT
>NC_027751.1:30214016-30261464 GCF_000695525.1 Brassica oleracea var. oleracea
TTTTATCTTTATTTCATAATTAATTTTATATAAGTTTTTGTTTACTCTTATAGATTCATTTTCACGAACTATACTTCAATCACACAAAACAAATAACACAAGTTTTAAAAAACTTTGAAGCTTACTTTATTTACATATCCACAATTTCGTTGAATCCCTTAACATAAATAACATGTAATATTTGTGTCTATGACTTTTACATTTCTAATATCTATATATTCAAACTTATAATTTCTTTAAGTTTCCTCACTCCGCGCAGGGCGCGGGTGATCACCTATTAGATATAAGCCTTTCTTTCGAACATCTAGTTTCGTGATTATGTGTTTTAGTTTTTATATGGTTTTGAGAAGCTGAGTTTGAAACTTTGTGTCTAAGGTTCACCCTGATAACATTTTGTATAATGATTTTTATAATTTGAGTCTAAAGTTGATGATTTTTTTGTTTGTTGTTATATTGTTTTTAAAAAAATGTGTGTGGAGATACAAGTTACAAGAAATTTATGTAAATTTTGATTAGAATACTTTTAGATTTTACAAGGGTTAAACCAAACTTCACATTTCACAGCGGTAAGAAACAAAGTCCATGTTAGACCACTTGGTATAATATGTTTTTTAATCATCAATGTGACATTAATTATCCACTAGCATTTAAAAGAAACTAATCAAAACAATAAAACATCTGTACATTAATAAGATGTTTATACGAGATAAAATTATGATACCATATATCAATTGTTTTGTCCTCTTTTTCCCATTAAGTTGTTTTATCACATTGATTTGAATTTACCGTGGTTTCACTATGATTAACTCTGTTTAACGCCAAAGGAGATATTGGTGGCACATGGGAGATCAACTTATCCAATTTCAGTCGATCCAGTTTCTGAAGACACATGGTATGGATTTGAACAAGATTAAAAATAAACGAGTCAATATGTTTGTATACAGTTTTTTTCCCAAAGTTTGCTTCACTCTCGAAAATATTTCAAATTCATTACTTTTCATGAAGCTTATGATTCTGCCTACTTATTTTGCATTCTTAGCAATGACAAACTTCACAAAGTATACCATATGAATATTTGATAACACAAGTAAAGCTTATGAACCTCTGCTTTTGGAACAAAAAAGCATGTTTAATATGTTTAATAGACTGATATGTTGAAACCATTTATTAAGAAGGTTTCCGTTTCAAATAAATTAGAATCCTACTAAGCTTTTTATTTCTTAAAAATTGTAATCAACCAATGCCATTTTAATTCAAGTTTCCAATCAAATTGATGTTTTTAATTAGTCAAATCGACAAATAGTGATGAACCAATGCCAATGAATGGTAACTTGATATAACTTATAAAAACTATTTATGTGAATTTCCTTTTTCCAAAAAAAAAATCAAAAAGACTGCTAAGAGTATTACAACGCCTATGACGATTATCAAACTTGTAATACAATATATAATATATACCAGTTTCAATCCTATTAGGATATGAATCACCTAACTTACTTTAATTAGTTCTAGAAACATAAACTATTACAAAGTGTGTAGACATTATTACACAATATTATCTGAGTGTAATTCGGATAATACAATAGTATCTAAGTGTAATTGGTAAAAAAGAAAGCAAACATGATTTTCTAACGACAGTCACTTGTAGTAGGGGTTATTGGTTGTTGTATTTTAATGGATTTGAAAATCCGAACTAAATCTAGTGTTATTGGTTCTATGATTTTCAAATCTGTATTAAAATCATGTGTTATTGGTTTAATGATTCATAAATTCTGTATCAAATCAAGTGTTATTCAATCGTACGGATTTACTAATATATTTGATTTTATAATGGATTTGAATGGATTTGTTTGGATTTTTTAGTTAAAAATACAAAGACTCAAATCCGAGGAAAAACCTTCGGATTTGCATATTTTACTTGGATTTATAAATACTATATGGATTTCTAAATCAATCAAAATATATAAACCAATAACACCTCCGTAATTTAACATTTATCAAATTTATACATGAAAATCCATTTGATATTATCTAATCTACTCTAATAATTTAAAATCCTATTTTTATCTACCTATATAATTTTTAAATGGTCCAACTACTTATTATAATATGGTCACATTTACCTATTAATTTTTCAAAATTACATATATGTTTCTTCATATAATAGGATAACAATTAAACCATCATCTTACCATCTTTATTATTATTTTCAGGCTTTTTTGAACATAAAAATATAGTTTACCAAAACATATATGATACAAGTACAACTATCCCTTATATATTAAATCACAAGGCACTTGAGCAATCAAAATTTGACATGTGCCATTTTTTAGAAAAATAAATAAAAATAATAATAATTGAAAACATGTCATTCGATCTTTTTCTACAACTCCAAATAAAATTCCTAAATTTCCTCAAAAAATCCATCCCACATTCAAAAGTTTCAAACTGTTATTTTTCTTTCTATATAATTTTCTGTCTACCAATTAGTTCTTTCTTCATCATCTCTCTCTTACTCTCTTTTTTTCATTTCGTTCGTTTGTTTGTTTCTTTTTGATATGTAACTGTAACAGCAAAAACCTATGCAAATTTATAATTGATTTTGTTTTGTATATGAGATGTCAGTTGAATCAGGCTAACGTTTTCAATGCAGAATGGAAAAATTAAAATTCATCAGTAACCAAGGTAATAAAGTATATTCAATTCTTTTATCAGCAAATTACTTATTTACTCTCTAAAAGATTCATCCTTAGCTTCACTTTGGTTCCAAATGAGATTATGTCTTTCGTTTGTTCAATTTTCCACCTCTGATGTAAGAACTTTTAAATGGTATCTCTTTTGAAGGGAAAAAAAGAAAAAAAAGTTAAAAAAGAAGAAGAAATAAAAGTAATATTCAGGAAAAACTTCTTTACATATATCTGTATTTGAATTGTTGAAAAACATGTGCATCTACGGTCACCATTATCCTATTTCTTGTTAAAATAAAAATATATTATAGGTTTTTTTTTTCTGTTTGTTGTTGTAGTTTAATGGTGTAAATAAAAAATTCTTTTGTTCTTTGTTGTTGTAGTTTTAACAGTGTAACTGAAATTCTTTAAAAAATAAAAGAAAAACGCAATTGAAAAAAAAAAATTAATGCATAAAAAGAAATAAAATTCTGTCTAGTAATTGAATTTTATATATTTTCTATATAAAATAAAAATTCCTTATATTTCTCCCACTACTTCATGATCGCATGATTTTCAAAACTGTTAATCTTCTTCCTGTAGGGGAGGTTAGACTCACGATCCTATTCTTAAAAATAATTTCTACCTGCATCAATATACTACCCTAAATTTTTATAATGACTCCATTGACTCTTCCTGTGAATGAGTGATGAAATTTCACTTTCTAACCAAACGTATTGATTTCTTCATAATCTTTAAGAGAAATTCTTTTCAATGATTAAGAAAAAAAAAAACACATTTTTCGAAGCCGGGAGATGAAGATCAAAATACAGATTATAGTTAGACTAAATACTCTCAAACTCTTCAATACTTTTTCCCATGAATATTTATCTCCTCTAACCTACTTTTAGTAACTGTCCTTTTAAGTTTTAACGTAAGACATGTGATTAATATCATTTTAAAAATCAACTAAATTAATTCTTGATTTTCTAGGAGATATTTATTGGATGTGGTGGTCTTATTCGAGGAAGAAAAACAAGAATCTCAGATTTATAAGGTCTCTGATAAATTTGAGAAGCACTACAAGCAACAGAAAAGAAGAAAGTATAGTGATAACTAGGAAGGAAAAAATGTGGGAGAAACGAGAATTCATGTTTACTTTCTAGATCAAACCAAATCTCAGGTTGGTTTTTTCTATTTTAAATATGTTCTATAAATCTTATAGATATTTTTAGACTTTTAAAATAATGGCTTTAGAAAATGATTGGGTGTTGCTTTTGCGGCTGTGACTTTAAAAGTTTTTAGTAATAATAAAGGAACATGAAAAAGAAAGAGAAGTTGAACTTTGAGTAATTTTAAGAGTTTTGAGTAATTTTAGGTAAGCAAAAACCTGATTGGTAAATTTATTGGCTTTAGAAAATTTAGTTTATTGTAAAGCTTTCAAAGTCTCCAAAGTCTAAAATCCCCAATCACAACCATTGTTTCTTTTTACTTTCTGATTAACATACTCTTTTATTTTTCTTATATAATGTTGCTAAATTTTTTGCAGATTTTCTCAAAAACAAAAACTACACCATTGGAAATGAAAAAACAAAAAAGATAAATAAGAAAAACAAAATTAATATACATGAGAATAAAGAAAATACTACAAAATACCAATTAATTATCTAAAAAGTAATCTTAACGTTTTATTTTTTTGTGATTTTCTTAATTTTCATTTCTAATAATTTTCATTTCTAATAATTTTCATTTTTTATTGTTTAGAAAGAAAATTCTACATGTCCGTGCGAAGCACGGGATAATACTAGTACTATGCTAAACATGAAATACATTTAGTCGTTGATATATGAAAAATGTAGAATCCTTCATATATATGAGTGTATTCAAATTTTCATAATTTAGATATATGTATTATGAATAGTCTTAGTTAAGTCTAATCAGTAGAATCAGTCGAGTCTGTATATTCTTTCGAGTCTTGCATAATGTTTAAATTATTTCTATTTTTGTAATAGATTGTTGGAATAATTTTTATAAGTCTATTGGGTTGGGCAAAATTAAGTATGTGTAAATAGGAATTAATGGACTGAATAAAAATCTAATATAATGTGAAGTAAATATTGTTTTTTTTTATTACGGAGAAATGTCACCACATTTTGCAAGCTCATTGACTGAGTAAAATGTTGTCTTTGGACAATGAAAAAACCTTTTACTAAGTTAATGACTAAGCAAAATTTATTTTGTAATAAATGGTTTAAGCTAGGTAAAATTAGAGATGTCAAACAGGTTTACCCATCCTGTTCCGTCCCGTACCGCGGCGGGTTAGTTGTCGAGCGGGTCACAGCGGGCCTGTCCCGCGCGGGCTGCGGACTTCAAAATGCCGGCCCAAACCTGTACCGCAGAATATATAGGCCTTCGCGGGCCGTCCCGTGGGACACCTCCTTATCAAACCGTCTGTGCTACAGCTTCTTTCATGAATGTTCAAGTAGAAGAGTTGTGTAAGAGAGTTGAAGAGAATTCATTAAGATTCACTACAGCCTTATCAAAATCAATGCCACAAAGCTCCGTTTGTGCTTGCGTTTTTGAGTTAAAAGTCTTCTTTTGTTATCAGCATAAGCTTTTGTTAAGTTTGAATATGATTGAGTTGTTGTCTTTGCAATAATTTGGCTCAAGTGTTGTATGTCTTCATCAAACCATCTCTCTTTTTAATTATTAGGATTGCAAAAAAATTCATGAATCACTTTGCCAAAATATACAAGTGACGTGATATACAACTAACTTTTTTCCTAAACAACATCATTGTAACCAAATTTAATTTAAGAAAAACAGCACTTCACAGTACTGAAAACAAAACCAATCAACTTAAACAAGAAATATCACATTGTAATAAAGAAATTCATAGTTGTATGTGATAAAAAGAGAAAACCAAATCAAAACACCACCAGAGCTCGAATCATCATCGCTGGAGCTGGAGTCGTCATCGCCGGACCTCGAATCATCATCACCGGAGCTCGAATCATTATCGCCAGAACTCCTTATGTTTTCTGGGGGAAAAGTCACAAGAATCGATTTCTTCTCACTCTCTTTCTCGTTTTCTTCAGGTAAAATAAGAAATGAAGAAAAAAATGCGGGTCCATGTAATCCCGCATGACCTGTTTCGGTCCATCCCGCAAAAGGCCCGGTCCCGCAAAGATCCGTCCCGCGAGGCCCGCAAATTTACGGGCCTAGAAAATCTCGTCCTAATACCGTCCCGCGACAGTTCTTTATGGGCCAGGCCCGCGGTCCAGATCCATGATTGCCATCTCTAGGTAAAATTGGTGAATAAGTTATCTAGTGACTAAGCTAAGCAACTTAGTGAAAGTTGGCAAAACAAAGTAAACTTGGTGAATAGCCAAAGTAAATTTAGTGACAAATGGCTAAAGCTTAATAAACTTAATGAAAAATGTCTAAGTTGATTATGATTAAGCTTTATGAATTTCTCATATAAATAGACATTCTCTCTCTCAATTATCAGTCACTCACTCATACATAATAATCTTAAAGATTAGTTTCCTCATACAAAAGTTCCAGAAATACCTCTAGTCTTTTAAAGCAAGTCTCGAGAGTATAACGTGGTTGTTAAATTCACAGATTCTGTTTTAGGTGATGCAAAACATTCTTACGTGGTTTTACGTTGGGACTCAAAAATCATACATAAACCATCTCATCTACGGGCTATTTATTGAGTTAAAGAAAGAGATCAAAGCTCGACTCTACGTATTCGTCTATTTTTATATCGGGTTTCAAACATGTTACCGCCATATATTTTTGTTTCCATCACATTTTGTTTTGTAATTTTCATTCAGGATTCTCGCGTACTAACATTCTTAATACTAATTGATCTAAGAGACAAAGAGGCAGTGCTACATTAATAGTTAAATAGTTCCTAAAACTGGGTCAAGTACATAATTTAGGAAGTCTAACTTTTGTAGATTTGTAGGGACATCAATGGGGTGTGTTTGTGGAAAGCGGAAAGGTGAAGATACTGATACTTCTTGATCTGTCAACTCACAGACTTACTTCTATCCACTGTGGAAAGGATAAAGATGAAGAGACTGATACTTCGAGCAACTCTTGGAGTTGTGGTTGTATAAGCCGAGAAAGCAACGAGCAAGTTTCTGTGTCCGTGCCTGATGGGACTTCTGTAAAAGTTTCATCTACTCAATCGGACATTGAGAAAAATTCTGTTTCTAATGAAGATATTCTAGCAACTCCCGGAATTCTAATTATATAAAGTAAGGATATATAAATTGAGAAATAGCTAGCTAGTTTATGTGTGTGGCTTTTTTCTTCTTTCAAAGTGATTAATGGGACTTCTTCATGAGGGAAAAAGAGCCTATTTCAAACCCAACTTTCCGGGTCTTGCTTATTCCATCATGAACTTTAGTATAGTGTCTATTCTATCATGAACTCAACAAAATTTTAAAATGTCAATACGAACTTTCACAAACACTACAAGAAAAATGTCATTTCTTAGCGTAAGAAAACAGCTATAATATGCTTTTTTTAGCGTTATTGAAACCGCTATGTCTGCCCAAGCTATCTTAGGTCCCCCATATATAATAGCATTTTTTAAACGCTATTATATAGAGAGCATATGATAGCTTTGTTTTTACCTTGTTATGATTAGTCAAATCTTATGATTGGTTTTGTTTTGAATGTTATCGTATGTTCTGTCATAGTAATGTATCAGTGCTATGTCTATTATCGATTATCTGCTGTTAGAACCTGTTCATAGAAACATGTTATGTTGTAAAAAAATAATATTCAATTTATATTTCATTAATAAACCAAAATGTACTTTTATATCAGCACCACAAACATGTAAACATTTTCATCAAATCTTACACAAACATCGTTACAATATCAGAACTAAATATAAAAAAGACAAGAAAACATGGGAACTAAATCAAAACCTTGAGCTCCTATTTTCCTTATTGGCCTTAGCATGTATCTCTCAGAGAAAGCGTAGTGGATGCACTTTAATAATATCCCAAGTTGTAATCCAAGAAGCTGTAAAAAACAATCAAAAGGGTTCACCTGTCTGAGCTTTTGAATTAATAATGAATCACCCACATTCACTTCATACCTACCTGCAACTGGAATCAGCAAGAACTAAAGAGCTAAATACACACGAACAACACATTCATATCGAATTAGACAAATCTTCTATAGCTAGAGCCGTGAATCCAATAAAGGTCTGTGAGACAACATGATTACGAAAATATGAACAAAAAAAAGAAGAACGGAGTACCATTAACATTTATGTTTTTACAAAAAAAATATATATAATACCAGAACGCTGCAAGATAGCTGGAATTAGGCTCCCGTTATGCAAGGCAGAGAGGAAAGGATAACCAGACTCTGGTTAACTGATCTGTCTTAGCAGTGGGGACAAAAACAAATTTTGCTTATGTTCATAAAGTATATGATCCTTTTTTAACATAAAACCAAAATAGATGAGAGGAAGAAAGATAAACCTGATGATTAGGATTCAGAAATACAAAAATTCTTAAGGTTTTTACACAGACAATTCCGCTGGTTTGGATTCAGTACACCGACTAAAATCTGCAAGCAAATATAATGAGGTGTCACACACACACAAGCAGTATCGAAAGATCAGACCTTTCCCTGACTAAGATCAGCTAAATTACTTTAATAGACTTTTAATGAGAGAGAGAGGAGACAGACCTTTAGAAGGGGTACCATTTTCCACACAGTCATTGGGACCAAGAAGCATCTGTAATTGACCAGAAGGAATCAATAAACAACGATGAAAGGAACATTACTAGCAATTATGTTCTCACAACACCACTACATAATCACACATGCCAACAAATTGCTTATGTTCATAAAGTATGATCCTTTTTTAACATAAACCAAAATAGATGATCAATATTGTAAGAGTGAAGAAAACATAAACCTGATCGGGATTCTGAAATACAAATCACATAAGTCTGTGCCATTTACCAAATGTAAAGCCATTTCACCAGTCACTGCGCTTGTGCTAGAGGAACATGATTCCAACCGTTTCTGCATTTTCTCTTCATCGTATTGAAGGGTCTTGTCTCCAGAGTTTGGTGTCCAATGAGCAGTATCATGTACACCACGGGTAAAATGATAGAACGATCATGAATACTATTAAAAAAAACAATCAAAAAGTTTCAGCTGTCTAAGCTTCTGAATTAAGAATGGATAATACATTCACTTCATAGTTTATAAGTTTAAGAGATGTGTACTTACTTCTTCTTGATAACCAGGATCTGAAGTAACCCAAGAGCCATTGCAGATGATGAATCAGAGAGTCTGGATCTGATGTGTAGATCTTCTCTTAACACAAAGCGATGCATCTCAAAACCTCGCAAGCTGAAGAAAAGGATGTGAGGTTAAGTTTCAGTGATCCAAGCCTATCAATATTGTATATTCTAATAAACTAGACTCCACTAACACGAGGACATTAAATTAATCTAGAAACAAAGCTTAACGTGGTTTTCAAAATATTCCATTCAGACAATATTTAAACGTATACGATAACAACTTCAATTCAAATTGACAACGCAAAAAGAGTATAGCGTGAATGATGGTTCAGAATCTTGACCTAGAGAAAGAAAAAACTGAGAGAAACTATAGTTAGGTCCTAAACAAAACCTAATCTCCCAATGGCTTAATTAAGGTGTACTAAACAACCGCACACAAGAAAATCAATCAGAAACAGAGATATATGCAAGTCATACCAGAAAGAGAAGGAGTATATTCAAATTCTGACAAGCCTCCATTAAGATACCATCTGCTCCAACCGTAAAACTTCTTCATTTAACTTATAAACTTCAACCTGCAAGACAGAAACTTTTTATTAACACAATAGAGTCACTTTTTATAATCATAAGCTAATGCCTACCACGATACTAAAACTGTCTCTTAGACGGAGATAATCAGACAGGTTCCCTGAAGTTAACCTTCTCAAAGATTTGCTTGAACTCAACGTTAAAACCATCTTCAAACTCGGGCTGCTCTGGAACATACTCAACCACAATCTGCTCAGATACATATGAGGAAACAAAGATCAGAAATCACAAACCCTAGAAAATATTCAGTCCAATTAATAGAGTGGGAGAAAGATAACACGAAACTAACCTATATCTTCACCGCCGTCGTCCTATTCCTCAGTCTTACTCCGCCGGAACTGTGTTCGCGGATGGTGGAGAGTCGGGTTTTTTCCTCGTCTGATTCAACTGAGCTTGGATCCGTTCACAACTTCAGGTCATCCTCCTCTTTTCAACTGAGTTTGAGTTACAGAGCACGAAATCGGGCTTCAAGGTGTCGACAGAGAGTTTCGTCGGTGGGAGATAGGGTAACGGTGACGGTATTAGGGTTTGTTTTCGAGAGAGAGTTCTCTCTGTGACTCTAATATTTTTTTTTCTATATGTGAAGACTGATTTTTTTCTCCTTATGTAGTCTAAGTCTTAAAGCAAGGAGGGAACTAATTAAGAGCACCCGCAACGCGGGTTCGTGATGAATCCTAAGCGCGATAACTTAGGTAAAAGCAATTAAAAAAATAATTTTAAAATGTCGTAACCGAAGGATTGATCCTAAACTAAGGGGTTTAAGGATCAAATCCTTAATCACGTGGCAAGGCGGGAGTGGTCGTGGTAGGGGTTGTGTTTCGTATGTGGAAAAAACATTCATTCTCTTTCTCCGTCTCGAAAAAAAAACTCTCCCGAAGGCGAAAGGCGATTCAGAGATCGTGAAACGGTGAAGGTAAATCGCGTGCTCTTAACTCAATATTTTTGGATTAGGTGTTGATGCATGTTGATTAGTCAGTTCTAGGGTTCTATCGTGTGGTAAAAATCGATTTTAGGTTTCAAATCGAATTGGGGATTTTTTTCGATTTACGGTTTTCGTCTAGGTTTGTTATTTTCTGCATCTCGAATCGGTTCTTTGTTGTTTGAGAGTTCTATCGTATGGTTTTAATAGATATAGGGTTTGAAATTGAGTTGGGATTGACTTCTGGATTGATTTACGTTCCGTGAAGAGTTATAAATAATTTTACGGTTCGAGATTGATTTGTAAATCGATTACGGGTTCAGGATAGTCGAAACCATTTGTGTTAAGCTATCCTTATAGCTAATTATGAATCTGATAACATGATTTTCCTTGCAGGTTTTGAAATGGAGGAAGAACTTCGCGATAAGAAAGCACAAAAAGAGTACTACAACATGATCGATTTTGTTGCAAATGCGCAACAGGGGATTCCCAAAATTTGCCCCTGTGGATCAATCACGAAAGAAACCGTTGATGAAGATGATACGTACGACTACCTCCCGGGAAAAAGATACTTTATCTGCAAAGACTTTGAGGTATGTACTGTAATTAATCTGGTTATTTTTATGGTTCATATTCTGACAAATGTTTATCTTTTTTTGCAGAATGATGGGCTGCATTTCAGGCAACCATGGGTTACGGCTATTCATGAAGAAGTTGAGAGGCTCAAAGAACGGTATCACGAGCAGGCGAAGCTTCTGAGAGAGTGCCAGGCAGTTAAGGTGAGTGATGAGTGATCTGTTATGTCTTTAGGACTTTACTTATATGTGGGTAGGACTATAGTTCTGTAATAACTGTATGATGTATGTTCAGGACGAGGTGAGAATGCTGCAGGACGAGGTGAGAATGCTGCTTATGCGTGTGGCTGAACTCGAGAGAGCCCTGTGAGGTTAGTGGATTAAATTATCCTTCATCTCTGCCTCGTGTGAAATTAGTAGGAGTTTGCAAATAATATCCATACTGCTTCATTAAATCTCGCTTTCAAACGAAAACTTCATTAACTCACTCTCTAGCTGTTATGATAGGACAGTTTCCTACTAGGATTAAATAGAGTTGAACTAAAGATCCCCATTTAATCTTCTGCGTTTCTACAAGAGAAACACAGAGTGAAATCCGAAAATGGAAAACTCCACTTGCTTTGTAAACCTTTTAGCTAGCCAAGGGTGTGTTGAGCTTGACTCATCGGAACCCCTTTGCTTTAACAGCCAATGTTCCGATGAGTCTACTGTCAAAGAGAGGAAGAAATGGACACCAAAGGAGGATATAATCCTCATTGGTGCTTGGCTCAACACCAGCAAAGACCCTATAGTCGGGAATGAACAAAAAGCTGGTAAGTTCTGGCAGAGGATTGTACAGTACTACAACTGCAGTCCTCAGCTGGTTGGGACAATCCCAAGAGAACTTGGGCAATGCAAGCAAAGATGGGCTAGGATCAATGATTTGGTGTGTAAATTTTCGGGCTGCTACGAGATGGCATTGAGGGAGCAGAGGAGCGGGCAAAATGACAACGATGTGATGAAGGCTGCTTTGGATATCTTCTACAATGACCACGGCAGTAAGTTCAACTTGGAACATGCGTGGAGGGAGCTTCGACATGATGTGAAATGGTGTTCCACCTATCTCGAGAAGGAGAGCGGTCGGGAGAAGCGCAAAGCAGTTGCTTCTGATGCTCAAGGGTCATTCGCGGAGCCAGAAGAAAGACCCATAGGAGTTAAGGCAGCTAAGGCTGGTAGCAAGAAGAAGAAAGGTGGAAAAGAAGAAGAATTGGAAAAGATAGAAGGACTGTTGGCGCTCAAAAAACAAATCTCTAGACAGAATGTGCTAGAGAGTTTACTTGCAAAGACTGAGCCACTAGATGACATGGAATTAGCTCTGAAAATGAAACTTATGTCTGAAATGATGTGATGATTGTTAGCTCTAACTTTAGTACACATTTGCTGTTCGTTTCACTATGTTTAATCATCTCATTTTCTCTATTTCAGGTGATGTACAAGACCATGTGCCTGACGAAGACAAAAGCTGCTGTCTCTTCCTTATGTATTCACGGGATGCTTGTTTTTTTCTCTTATTTTTCCATGTGAACCTAGTCACGGGTACTTTGTCTGTTTATTAGCTTTGTATTTATAAGTCTGGTTGTAGACTCGGCGAAGAGCTATCTCATTTGCTCTTCTTGTACTAAAAACTTGTTATGATGAAATTTTAATTTCGAGTATCTGCGTTTCATCAACCCTTCCCTTCATATTTGTATGCTCACGGCAGGTATGGTCACTGGTTTGTGTTGCCAGTATGATAGTAGAGTTTTGTGTTGCTTCTCAAAATACCAATTCAAATCTTTAGTAGGCTTCAATCCACCATCGAATATTTGATATTGTATAAGGTTGATACAATGATTGATTGACAACCTAGAATTAGATGATTCTGATATATAAGGTTGATATAATGGTCCAACTATTCGTACGCACAACTATGGTTTTGGTTTTAACAAACTTTCTTTTGTAGATTTAAGAAAGGATAGTGAAATATGGGAGATGAAGCCTAAAGCAGAGTTATTTGCTAAAGTTCAAGAATCAACCCGAAAAGATGTGGAGCGGGCTTTTGGAGTATTGCAATCTCGATTTGCAATAGTGAAAAACCCGGCTATTTTGTGGGACAAGAAACAGATAGGGATGGTTATGCGAACATGTATCATACTTCACAATATGATAGTAGAAAATGAACGCAATGGATACACTCAGTATGATACATCTGAATTTGAAGAAGGAACCTCGACCAGAAGTTCGAATGTGGATGCACCCAATACTTCCGAGATGCCTCCAAATCTCGCTAATATGCTTCTTATACGGACTCATCTTCGTGATAGGCAGTTACATGAACGATTGAAAAATGATTTGGTAGAAAATATTTGGAACAAGTTTGGTAATGATGAAGATGAATAATTATTGTATGTTTGCATTTAATCATTCAATAAATGAATTTTCAATTTTAATGTTTTGCAACTTTCATAATTTTTAATTTCTTAAAAAAAAAAAAAAAATTATAAGGACTTCATAGTAGTAACACCATTGGACATATAATTAGGATCAAAGTCCTTAACTATTCAGAAAAGAAAAAAAAATATTAAAATATGGCTAAGGACTCCAATGGTGGGTAACACCATTGGAGATGCTCTAAGTTCTTAGCGGTTGTCAAAATTTTACTAAGTATAGGCGGTATCTGTGTTTTTCTTTTCCAGCTTGCTAATTTTTCATGATAGCATTAAGATAATGCTATGAATACGTTCCCAAATCGAAAAATTAATCTACCGTAGCAGTTTGAAAATCCGTGCTATCCCGGGGTGCTATCAATACCTTTTTTTCTTGTAGTGAAACGTGTATATATATACATTGACTACAATGGTGGTTAGTCAACTGTTTATTCAGGTGACTAGATAGCCGACATGACATTTTCGCTAAAGGAACGTCATTTTTATAAATATTAAAAAATTAAATTTTTTTAGTCCTACAGCCTTCGATCGCACGTCTTGGCGGATAAAAAAGTTTCTACTTATCCGCCAAGACGTGGTTTCAAAGTGGGTTTTATCTGCCAACCGTGGGTTCAAAGTCTGTAGGACTCAAAATTTTAATTTTGTGATATTTACAAAATGACGTACTTTTAGTAAAAATGTCATGTCAGCTATCTAGTCACCTGAATAAACCATTGACTAACCACCGTTATAGTCAATGTATATATTTGCACGATTGTGAATACTCGTGTAGACATTTTAAAATTTTGCTGAGTTCATAATGGAATATATACTGAAGATCATGATGGAATAGGCATGACCCGGAGAGTTGGGTAAATAGGAAAATTTTCCTCTTCGAGAGTTTCATAAACTCAATCAGATGGTGTTACACTTTTCCTAATAAATATTTTTAAAATTTTGGTTAATGATTATGAAATTTAATTTGGGTCTGAAAGCCCAACATCTCCATATATAAGGTGATGCCCAAACTATGTTAAATTAAATCTTCTTCTTTAGGTACATTCAAGCTATGAAGTCAAGGTGTGGGAGGATCCATGGATTCCAACGACCCCTGCGAGACCAGCTCTCCCTATAGCGCCGGTAATGCATCCTAATATGAGAGTTAGTGACCTCATTAATCCGGTAACGAAAGAGTGGGATGTTGGTCTTTTGGAAAACTATGTCGATCCTGAGGACATAGCACTTATAAGGAGTTTGGACACAAGTTCAGCTCATCGTCGTGATACATTCTATTGGAATTACACAAGGAATGGCCAATACACGGTTAAATCTGGGTATTGGGTGGCCCAGAATGTGTTAAAGACAGAGGAGGAGAAGGAAGTCCTAGAGCCAAGTATCACTAAGCTTCAAGCCTTCGCTTGGAAGTTAAGGGCGCCGAGGAAGATATGTCATCTTATATGGCAGTTGTTAACTGGTCATGTGACAGTAACAAGGAACTTAACAAGACGTAATATGAAGTGTGACAACTACTACTGCCCAAGATGTGGAGAGTTAGATGAATCTGTAACCCATGCAATATTCGAGTGTCCGCCAGCTCTACAAGTCTGGTCCTTATCATCAACTCCATCAAGCCCAGGGTTATTTCCAGTATCAAGCGTCTACACAAATATGGATTACCTATTCTGGAGGAGAAACAACATTATCGAGCCGAAAAAGGACAGGGATCCTTATCCATAGATAATATGGTACATTTGGAAGGATAGGAATGACAAACTTTTCAGGGGGATGGACAGAGATTCTTTGGATCTAGTTCGACATGCAGAAAGTGAATATCAAGCCTGGTTTGATGCGAACGAAGTGGTACAACCAGTGGTACAAGAAATCACTCCTGAGGAACCCCAAGTCCTAAGCTTGGATAATATTTGCTTATTAGATGGATCTTGGACAGACTTAGCTCAGTTTAGTGGGTGTGGATGAGTCTGGAGGGACAGTGGAGGAAACATTCAATTGTTGGGGACACGAAATTTCAATCGACGCGAATCAGCTTTGCATTCGGAAGTAGAAACTCTGCGGTGGGCAATGGAGAACATGCTTCAACATTCAACTTGTCAGAGCTTTGGGACAGACTGCAAGGAGCTGATAGCAATGATAAAGGAACCCCATGTCTGGCCAAGCTTTGCGACGGAATTGGAAAGGATAGAGACGCTGCTGATATGCTTCCCGGAGTTTAACATCATTCATGTTCCACGGCACGCAATCAGTTTACAGATTTTTTAGCTAAGACTGCTAGATTTTTCCATAGAGAGTTACATTTTATTGGTTGTTCTATTCCGACCTGGTTACCCAGACCACTTCAAGATTGAGTAATAGAATGACCGTTGACGTCAAAAAAAAAAAAAAATCTTCTTTAGAAAGCAGATCATTTCCAAGAAAAATGAAACCTACAACTCTTTAGACCCTCATTCTACTAGGTGATTTAAGAGTTTTAACAATTAAGACAACTACCCGTTAATAGTAATAGTTTAGATGATGATGTTTCTGGGTAGTTTATATATCGCCTGTTGCTTTTGAGTTTTATTATACTAATCAAAAGATGTTGTTAACTCGCTCAACTTTTAGATTAATGAAAAGTTAAGGTTGCACAAAAAAAATATCAGGGATGGACAATCCGATTTATAGTTTGGTTTCTGTATGTTTTGTTTTCCTGGTTTTATAGATTCTAAAATCAAATGAAACCGTTGGTCGGTTCAGTTTAATAACGTTACTATTTATGCTCTTGGAAGGCAGATTATCGCATTTGCTATTAATCTGCCATTTGCTAACGACTATAGTTAGATAAATTATTTTAAGAGAAGCCTATGTTTGGAGGAACATGCATAAGATTGGTGAAACATGTAACATATGTCTTTGTTGCAAATCTTCCTGCTGAAACATTTACCAAAGAAGAGGAAGGAATTGTTACCCACTTACCCTTCTTTGATTGTTCTTTCTTCTTTCTTTCAAAGCTTTGCCTCTAAGTCGGTGTCAAGTTACGAGTTTTCCTACCAAATATTTTCTAGCGCCGCTGAAGCTCTCATCACCTCTTCATCTGCATCTTGATTACCATGTCTCCATTTGAGTTTCATCATATTTTATGTTTCTGACTCTCCTTTGAGTTGCATATCACCCACGGTCTGTTTCATGCTCTGAAAATAATATAAATAAAAATGTTGATCACTAAACGTGAGCAGAACAAAGCAACACAAATGATACTTGTTGCCAGACTTTTTTCTTAAACCTCTCAACTCTCAACAACTTTAATCTGAACTGAAAAGACAGAAAATTTGAATCCATCATCCCTCTAATGTAATTGTCCATTAATTGTTAGGAAAAATTAAACTTTTCTCAATACAAAAGAATGAAAAATTTATTTCACTCCGCGCAAGGTGCAGATTTTAACCTAGTAAATGGGGTAAAATATGAACATGCTCGGAATAAACGGTTTATTCCATTTACCAACCCTGTAAATCCATCTATAAAAAAATAAGTAGATTGTATATATCACTTAAGTTGAATCACAAAAATAAGTGATTTTATTTTAAATTACGTATTTATAAATGATACAAAATATATAATTTAAAAATCAATTATTATAATTTATGTTATTATTAGCTAATTTAACATCGTTTCCGTGAAATGATATACTTTTTATTATTTTGTATCATTTTGACAGAAATGATATTATTATATACCCTTATATAAATTATAAAAATGATACAATTACTTTTATGTCTAATACCATTTATTAAATTGATACAAAATTTACATCAATAATAAACTGATACCAACAAAAAAAAATAAGTAACTAAATTTTTGTTTTGCATTAATGTAGTAAAAGAAATATTAAGGTGATGATTGTTTTCTTGGTTTTTTGATTTTATGTTTTTGGTTTTTGGATTTTGGTTTTTGGTTTTTGAATTTTGGATTTTGGATTTTTAGTTTTTGATTTTGCAGTAGATTTTAGTTTTTTGAAAATCATGAATGGTTGTTTTAGATTTTTGTTTTTGGTTTTTGGTTTTTGCTTTAAAAAATAATAAACTAAAAGTATTTTCATAGTAAAATATTTATTATTAAATAATCAAATATAAAATATTGTCATCTGATGACAAAAAAAATATTTTCAGCAAAACACATATACATTTAACTAGTAAAATTATTTTAAAACAAAAAGTGTAAATACAAAATAAAAATATTGTGAATCCCATATAAATATTTAATAATTTGATCTCAAATTCTATTATACAAGTAATAAGTATTATAATGAAATATTTAATATCGTACATTTGATAAAAAATTTATAAAATAATTTTTAGGCATATATTTCTATGGTATTTATTTCTATATAACAATTAATTAAATATTAACTTTTAAAATATATTTTCCTTTTGAAATTCTTTATTTTACATGTAATAAAAACTTTTTTCTTATATATTTATTGTACTTAGTTTTTAATTTTTTAATTTTAACTATCTTTAAGTTATTTTTTTTTTAAATTTAAATATTAATAGGTAAAATTTTAAAATATAAAATTTATATATAGTGCAATAAATATATAGTATTTATAAATTTATAACAATTTAATAATTTTTCTACAATTACAGTCTATAGTAAAGTATTAGTTAAAACATTGTTAAATAATGTATCTTAAAAAGGCTCCAAAATTTAATAAAAATAAATGCATTTTTCCTATTATATTTTATATGTCAGATAAATTATTTTTATTCAACTTAAATGATTTTGAATAATTAATTAATTGCTATAAATTATTTTTGCTCAACTACAATGATTTAGATAAATTAATCAGTTTAAATTTTATAGGGGTTATCATTAATATATGAATATTTTAACAAAAAAGTAAATAAAAAAAAACTCACGTACATAGAAGAGAAACCAAAGAAACATGGATTTTGGTTTTTGTTAAGAAGTAGTAATTATTTTCAAAATCTGGTTTCCCTAAAATTTAGAGAATCTATTTTCCAAGAAACTTGATTGGTTAAAAAAGGTAGGTTTAAGAAAATCAAAAACCAAAAAAACTGTTTTTGTAAAAGAAGAGCATATTATTCTCTACCAAAATCTTCATTCTTCCGTTCATCTTCCTCTCAGTTTTTTTCAAGTTTTTATCAGTTTTAAATTTATATTTCTAGGCTATTTGAATCATGATTTATAGTTTTAAATATTTATAGTTATAAATATATTTAAATATTTATAGTTCATATTTATAGTTTTAAATATGAACAAGAATCAAGCTTTTTTCTTATGAATCATGATTTTATTTTTTTCTTATGTAGGATTTTGAAGGAACTTTGGTATCCTAGTCAAACGAATCAGATAAAAACATTTCTCTAAAGGTAATATTTTTCTTTTGTTCTCTTTTTGGAAATTGTAATTATTTTTTCCGTGTATAGTCCTTGTCTTCCTCGTCAGATTGCTGAAAGAAGAGGAAAACTGCTGCAAAACGATATATTGTTTCCAAGAAGAAAACTGCTGCAAAGTCTCCTGGGGAGGATATTTTCTGGGGAAAATTTAATGTATACCACTTTCATGGTACCACTTTTCATCTTCACTATCACAAAAGAAACATTTTCAAAAATACATTTTTCATTAGTGGCAAAATACTTCTATACTCGTGTTATCTATATATATAATAAATCATTATTTAAATAAAAAATTAAATATATTAAAAAATTAAAAAAAAAATTAAATTTTTTTTTTCTTATGTTTTCGAATTATACTTTTTCAAATTCAAACTTTTTATAATTTTTTTTTTGAATTTTTTTTTCAAATTTTCTTTTTAAAAATCAAAAATTATGTTTGAAACTATTTTTTAAATTTTTTATATATTTTTAAAGTATTTATTTATTTATTTATTAGAATCCAAAATTTCATATTCCAAAAACTCTACCCAACCCTTCAACTCAAAATCCTAAGTCTAGATTAGTTAACCCTAAGGGTATAAGTGTCTTTTACGTTTTATTAAAAGTGAGAGAAAAAATGATTATTGTAGTTATGAAAAGTGGTACTATGAATGTGGTATTTGTGACAATTTCCCTATTTTCTGTTGAAATTCATATTTCCAGAATCTCTTGCAAGTGTAGAAGAGTTCGTCTATGAGAAAAGCAGCATTCTTCAATGAATTTCATCAACGTCATTATTGATTCATTCAATCGAAGATTGAAGAAATAACAAAGAAGAAGAACTTTTTTTTTTCTGTTCTTAATATTTTTCTCTATAAATCCATCTTCTTTCCTTTTTTTTTTCCTGTTTTTTTGTTCTTCGAATTCTGTCACCAGTGTAAAGAAAAATGAAGTTAATGAAAGGTGTTTCAATAATTTACGCACGTAAATTTAATCAAGTATACAAACGAAATATTAAACCAATTATTTTAAATTGTAAAAAATTTTAAAAGTAATTTATAAATTAATATTAATTTACGTCAATTATTGATAAATGATATAAAATTTTGAAGTCAATTATTTTAATTGATACTAAACTAACATCATTCACAAAACAGATGTTAATGTTAATATCATTTCTTTATAATTGAAACATAGAGACATCACTCATAGTTACTGATGTGAATATTTGATATATTTGTATCACCATTTTCACAGTCACTTATTTAGAGCATCTGCAAAAAAAAACTCTATTTTGAAGTTTTCAAAACTCTATATTTGAAGTTTAAAGGTGTTCTTCTCCAAAAGTAAAACTTCAAACTCAACTTCAAAACTATTTATATTTTATAATATGGTCATTATATTTGTCATAACTAATTTGAATTCATAAAACTTTTGTAAATAACCAACACATATATAAACATATTACAACAATATTAATTAATAAAATATTCTATTAAAATATATATATTTTTTTAAAAAATAACTTAATTAATATTAAACTTCAAACAAAATACCATATTATTTCATAAAATGATTTCCGTAATGCGTATATGATCTATTAGTGCATTTCGAAGTAAAAATGGCTCTCCTCATTTTTACTTTGTAGATTACGAGCTAAAAGTTGTTGAAATCGGGTAATATTGATACTTGTAAATACATTAGATCGGAACAAGAAAGTAAAAGAGAAACATAAAATATTGTTAAAAGACTAATTTCTTTTCGATGATATTAATACTTGTGAATATATTCATCACAACCCCTCACCATCAACAGAGACAATTTCATCGACAATCCTACAAATTTGAGAAGAAACTAATCATGTTCCCAAAATTAAAAAAATTAGTTGCAGAGGGTGAGTGAATATTAAAAGGGCATAAATTACTTTTGCAAGTAATAATCATTAATGTAATTATTATTATTTTAGAGGTTGTGTCAGTTGTGTATAAGGGTTAATGGGCATTATTACATAAAAGACATGAAGTATATCGGTATAATAGGAAAATTGGTTAGCAGGTGAATTATAATTCTTTTAGAAGTCATACGGTGCAATTTCCGTGAATATTACATCCTATTAAATTAAGCTATTC
This sequence comes from Brassica oleracea var. oleracea, assembly GCF_000695525.1. Lineage (NCBI taxonomy): Eukaryota > Viridiplantae > Streptophyta > Magnoliopsida > Brassicales > Brassicaceae > Brassica > Brassica oleracea. Next base: position 30,235,024 of record NC_027751.1, read on the forward strand.
CACGTCTCAGATTCTTAATTGAATTGAAAGGTTCCCTATCAAACCGGTCTTAACCAACGGAACTCAAATCCATGAGGCACAGTGGCAACTCGATAGTCAAAACATACCATGAAATTATATAATTCACACATCCACGTTAATTTGGGGCAATATGCACAGTTTTAAAGTTTTGGACAAAATTGGAAACAATCAATACATTGGGGAATAATTAAGGAAAGTGGAAAAATGCCGGCAAGATATGTCTTTTTTTGTTTGGTCATCAACGTGGTCTTTCTCCTATCTTCCGTTAAAGATGGAGTGCATAATTCTGCAGTTTTAGCGGTAAATTTAATTTTTTTGGTTTTTGTAACAAAATGTAATTTTGCAATTTTAGTGAGAAAATTTATTTTATATTTGATGAAAAATGTGATTTTGTAACTTTTGCAGGGAAAAATGATTTTCGGGTTTGGGGGGGGGGGAAGTAATTTTGTGGTTTTAGTGAGAAAATGATTTTGAATTTGACTAGAAAAGTGATTTTGCGGGTTGTTAGCTGGAAAAATATAATTATACAACTTTGGTGGAAAATTGATTTTATGGTTCTAGTGAGAAAAATTTGATTATGCAGGTTTGACGAGAAAATGTGATTATGCAGGTTTGATGAGAAAAATGTGATTATGCAGGTTTGACGAGAAAAATGTGATTATGCAGTTTTGGCAGGAAAATGTGATTGTGCATTGCAGCAAAATATGATTCCACATTTTTGGCAGAAAAATTGATTTTGTGATTTTGACGGAAAAATAAAATTCAGTGGTTTTGGGAAGAAACATTTATTTTGCGATTTGGCGGGATAAACTAATTTTGCGGTCATGGCGAAAAAGTTTTTTTGACGGAAAAATGTGATTTTTCAATTCTACCAAGAAAATGTGTTCTGTAATTTTGGGAGAAAATATGATTTTGGGGTTTTGGCAGAAAATATGGTTTTGCATCTTTCAGTGAAAAATGATTTTTCAATTTTGGGTGAAATTTGCGGATTTTGCCAGAAATGTGATTCCGTAATTTTGTTGGGAAAAAATGAGTTTGCCCTTTTGGTCTTAAAATGTAGTTCCTTAATTTTTGCAGTAAACGTGATTCTCCACATTGTTAAAAAATACGATTTTATGCTTTTGTTGGAAAAAAATGATTTTGTGATTTTTAGTTATTGCAGGAAAATCCTTACAAACGCACTCACTAAATTAAGTTAAAGATTATTATTCAATACAGTTCTACAGATATGAATTGGAAATAAAAGAAACAACTTTTTGTACATAGGAAGGAGACACATGATTCAGCCATTGGAAGGAATTAGAGAACGTGAAAACCGTAAAATTACATTTTTCCCAAAAATCTCGATTTTTTTTTTGTTTTGGCACAAAAACTAAATGTTACAGTTTTGATGGAAAACACAATATTACGGTTTTAATGGAAAATTTTTAATTTTGACATAAAATGTGATTTTACTATTTTGGCATAAAAACATGATTTTGCAGTTTTGGCGAAAAATATAATTTTGCGGTTTTAAGGGAAAATTTCAATTTATGGGTTTGACAAAAAATTTGATTTTCGTTTTGACAGGACAAAAAATTTGAGGATTTAACAAGAGAACGTGATTTTACTATTTTGGCAAAACAAATATATGTAATTTTGTTGTTTTGCCAGAGAAAATGATTTATCGTTTTTGAGGGAAGACATAATATTGTCGTTTGGACAGAAATTGTAATTTTGCAGTTTCTATTAGAAAATGTGAGGGTTTGACATGAAATCATGATTTTCTGGTTGTGGGAAGAAAACTTGATTTTGCGGTTTTAACAAGAAACATAATTCTGTGGTTTTGACTAACATGTGATTTTGCGGTTTTGACCGGAAGAAGGTGATTTTACGGTTTTAGCAGAAAATGTGATTTTACGGTTTTAGTAATTACGGGAAGTAATTTTGTGGTTTTAGTGAGAAAATGATTTTGAATTTGACTCAGAAAATGTGATTTTTCGGTTTTAATGAAAAATATGATTTTCTAGTTTTAATAGAAAACATTATTTTTCAATTTTAGCGGGTAAACATAATTTGTGGTTATTGGAAAATCATGATTTTGCAATTTTTGGGAAAACGTGATTTTGGTTTTGACAGAAAATCTGATTTAGTGGTTTTGATGGAAGAATTTGATTTAGCGATTTTGATGGCAGAACTTGATTTAGCAATTTTGATGTGGAAAAGCGATGTTATGGTTTTAGCGGGAAACCAAATGGTGCGGTTTAAGTTGGAATTTTTTTTTTTTTTTGTTTTGGTGAAAAACGATTTTGTGGTTTTGGGTAAAACGTGATTTTGTGGTTTTGGAAAACAAACATGATTTTGTATTTTTGACGAGAAAACGTAATTTTTCAGTTTTTATTAGAAAACATAATTTTTCAGTTTTGACAGAAAACTCTGTTTTGAGGTTTGACGTAAAAACTTGAATTGTGGTTTTGATTGGGAAACTAATTTTGTATTGTTTTAGTGGGAAAATTCGATTTAGCGGATTGACGAGAAAACCTAATTTTGCATTTTTGGTGATTTTGGCGAGAAAAAAATTTGTGATTAATGAGAGATTTTGTAATTTAATTAAATATTTGTCAGATTTTAATATTGTAGGTTGAGTTGGTCACTAACTCACTATAGTTAAGAGGAAAGCAAACTTGTGTTAATTGTGGAAAATGTTCTAAGATGTAAGTAGTAAATATAAAAGTGATCTAGAGTGTAAATCTTGTTTTACTAGTATTATATAAATAATAAAAGAAAATAATAACTATATCATCTACAATTATTCTTTAGCGTTTGCTTTTGTAGATTATCGAAAAATAATATTCATAATCCACTAACTAAATGAAGTAGTTCTCTCAGTACCTCGTCACATTAAATACATCATCACCAAGTTAGTTAAAAAATATGTTTTGCTTGATCTCTACAAAGGTAGGTATGCAGCCTATAGGACAGCAAAGTACATTTATGATATCTAACGATCGGTTCTTAGAATATTAGCTCATTATTAGACGAGGAGGTGGAAACTTCCATTGTAACAACTTACCAGTAATATTACCGTACAGAACTTCACTCAAATAGACAAGTTGGATCCGTATCCAACAAAATACATACATGATGTTTATTTATATAAGGAAAAGTAAAACATTTCAACTTTAGCTAGGTTCTATAGTTGACTGATATTCGCTGGTTGGCCGTGTGATCGACGTAGACGTAGAACCGGTCTCAAAAGTACTGTATGTAGTGTCACTGTTAAAACAAACGGGAGGTTTAGGACGAGGAAGTTCGGTTGAACTTTCAAACATTACCACAAGGGAGGACATTGTAGGTCTGTCTTGTGGAATATTTTGTACGCATAACAGACCAATTTGTGTATATCGAACGATCTGAATCATTGTTAACGGTGAAGATGATGAATCCAAATGGATGGATCAACTACCTCAATCAAGCTTTCTTCTTCCCAGTTCCTCCACATCTGCTTATAAAATGGTTTTTAGTAATGTTACTTGGGAAAGAAACATAAATGAAACCTAGGATAGAATTACTTACGCATGTGAGGAGACTAGTCTCTCCCTTAGAGTTGGTGAACTTATAGTTCGCCTTGCCGCTTATTATTTCAAGAATCACAACTCCGAAACTAAAGACATCAGTTTTTTTTGTGAATATCTTGTCAGACCAGCACTCGGGAGCTATGTATCCCCTGAGTAAACCGAAAATTAAGACGATCAGTTATTGAAAGAGTTTTATTCACTTGTTGAGAAATGAATGTACAATTATGTTGAAAAACTTACCGGGTTCCAGATACCTTCTTCGTGTTGGTTTGGATATGGTCTCTACTAACTAGTCGAGAAATCCCAAAATCCGATATTTTGGGATTCATATCTTTATCAAGCAAGATGTTGCTTACTTTCAAATCTCGGTGGATGATCGTTACACATGAATCGTGGTGGAGATACGTCATTCCTCTTGCGATTCCTTTAATTATTTTGTGTCTTATTTTCCAACTTAGCTTAGAGCTTTCGGTACTTCCTACAAATTGAACACATATTCGACTGAATTAGCTTCGGTCTGACCTCTAGACAGAAGAAGTTTTACCAAAAAAAAAATTGAAAGAAAAATATACCAACCAAAGATATACAAATCAAGGCTTCGATTTGCGTGGTACTCGAACACCAATATGTGCTCGTCACTGTGGAAACAATACCCAAGTAGACTAATAACATTGAAGTGCTGAAGTTCTGAAATTAAATTCACCTCGTTCAAGAACTGAGAGGTTCCCGAATCTGACACTCTGGTCAGTCTCTTCACAGCGATATCTGTCCCCTCAACTAATTTTCCCTGCACACTCCAAAAAGTACAACATATTGTATTAGATTATGCGTGTTAAAAGACACATGACCGAAACTATTGTGTAATTTTTTTTTTCTGAAACATAAATTCGGAGCCAAAGTTTAGTGTACCAAGATTGAAACCATAAACTAAGGTAACTGAAGGAAACAACGATATAACTACCACCGCAATAAAAAAAAAAAAAAACTACCACCGCACTACTGGAGAACACACAATAAACGGAAATTACTATTGTGTATTTTTTGATATCTCACATGGGCTTATAAACCCCAACATATTTTAGGTAGATAAATTGTTTTTATATCTAATAAGAACCAACACGTTAACAAATATTATTATTTGTTATAATATAGTTGTACCTTGTAAACTGTATCAAATCCACCTTTGCCAAGTATGTTCGAATCACAAAAGTCGTTTTTTTTTTTTTTTTTTTTTTTTTTTTTTGATTAACCTGGAGGGACTTCCACCCCCAGGGGGCCAACCCCTCGGCCCGAGGCGGACCATTTGGTACTATGGGAAATTAGATACCCCAATTGCCTGGCCAGCGGTTCGAACCCGGGTGCGTATTGAGGCCGGAGCTCTCTCAACACCACCAGGCCAACCCCGCTGGTTAAAAGTCGTTTGTTGCTTCAGCTATAGTTAGAAACTCTATCCGTTGAACTCGAGCTGCTACAACCTCGTACGAGTCAGTTCTATCTCCGTCGATTAGCAAATCTGTGTTTCTCATTAAGACAAAACAAAACAAAAAAAATATAGGTAGAACATCGAGAAATTGAATCAGATCAGATAATGAAATAAAGAAAGAAATTGTTACCAGTTGCTCCTGATGGCTTCTGCATTCTCTTCCAGCACCACCATAAGATGGTGAAAGCCAGAACAGTGCAGATGGTTCCTCCGCCACCAATTATAACGCCTTTGATTGTTCCACTAAACCTTTTAAGTTTTGCCTAAAAAAAACAGAATCAATATTATTAATTCATGATCATTCTTATTATTTGCCCTCAGTGTACCCTAGAATATTATATCTATTGCCACTGGACCTACTTTAAAAAAACTGATTTTTATATAAATGTATCTATTTATTTCAAAACTCTAACCACATTATATTTTCTCTACCAAAAACAGTTATCACATTCTCTTTCTAAGCATTTTTTTTTCATCAATTAATTTATCACTAACAAACAGAAATTATGACCACGACAATTTTTAGTTCCAGAGCAATGTACATGATGATGATCAAACTAAACTGGAATTTTATAAACACGATGAAGAAAGTTTTATGATTATAATTTTCTGCATTTCCAACATTTCAAATTTCATTTTTAATTGATATTTCTCTGAAATTTTGTTCCAAAATAGAATTTGTTGTATTTCATTTTGAAATTGATTTGTATAATTAACGATGCAGATTAACTGCAAACGATCGGTATAGATGATCGGCAGGATGTTGGTCTTAAACGCGATAAATGATGAATTGGATTCAGATATTTTAATTATCTAACGTGGGTTTAAGAATGATGAATGACTTTTCAGAAGCCCTTTTTTTTAACAACCAGAAGCCCATTTAACTTATCCACTTAAATTGGATTCAGATAATATAAATTCAGTTCAATAAAAGTAAAATTATTTGTATAAAAATAAAGTACAAACCATGAAAACTTATAATTTTTAGAATTACAAATTATTTAATGTATAAGAAACAGGTTTCCAAAACTAAAATAATTCCGCATTAGATTATAAATTTTTTGGCGTAATGTAAAATAAAGTTTACTAAAAGTATAACTTTAAAAATATTTTAATCGAATTGTGGTATTTGATATTCGAATTAAAAGATATTTTAGTTGACAAATGAATAGTTATAATTGTTAACCATTATTATGCAGTAATTTAGTTAAGATTTGACATAGGTATCCACTCGGGTATGGTTCGTTTTTTTGGTATCATTTTCTTAGGTTTTGAAAAAAAGTCGCATTCTTGTATTATAAAAACTGGATCATGTTTTCATGGATCCTGGTGAATATAGTTTTAATGAAAAAACCAAAATTTTCCGAATACTTATTTGGTTTTGGTGCGGATCGGGTTCAATATCAATTTCGGATATAGCAATTAAGTTCTATTCAAAGATATAATCTAAGTCTAATTGGTTCGAGACCCCGACTTTTGTGTCGGTTCCATGTCAGTTTTTCTATGCGGACATTATTCACTAATTACATTAATAACAACAATGCTGATAAATACAAAAATTTATATCCTAATTTTACTGAACTTGAATACATATTTTAAAATTTCAGCTCCTATATTTGCATACCAATATATCATTCTAAAATCTGATTACATATTTCATGATTAGAAAAATTTTTTTGACTAAAAAGCTGTTAGTGTTTGGATTCGAACCTGATATAGAAACTAAATACACCTGACTCATTAACCAGTCGCCCATTCGTATTTTTTCAATAATTAGAATTATTTCAATTTAAACATTAAACATATAATAATTTGCATAAATTATGTTTCTTTTGTAACATTTAAAAATATATACACAATTGAAAGTATAAATTTATATCAAATATATTTAGTTTGTTCCGATAATAAATTCGCGCTTTCAAAATACTAGTATAATATTAAAACTACTCTTATTTTGAGTTTACTCTACGAAGAGATAAAAAATTTACCGAGATAACTAGTAGCCATTTTGACGTATAATTGTTGACCACTTTGCAGTGTTCGTAAATCAAGTAGATCAGAACTGTAAAGGAAGCAATCCAACTCCACATTAGCAAACCCCGTACAGCTGCAATCTTCTATACACCTTTGTCTACATTCCTTTGGACCAATGCTCCTCTCCACTCCCGCATCCTTTGTATCTGGCAACTTGACATTCTTCAGAACTTGAAACCCATTGCCAGTACAGTTCAACCGACTTATCCTCTGGCATCCTTCTGTCATGTCTGTTAACAACCAACCCCACAAGTTTCTTGGCTTAAAGCCTTTGAAACACGTACAGCTGGCAAACTCGTGCACGTCCTCCTTCTCAAGGCTGCAGACGCTGTTAGAACCACAAATCAAGCCGAAACGATCGCAATCATCACGGGGCGCATGCCATATTAAGTTCTTTTCACGTGTAGTTGGAGACCACGACAATTGCTGTAATATTCCGTCATATGTAACTTGCAGTAAGTATCCCTTGCCAAGTGCATAAGGTGTCTTTAAACCGAAACTTCTTCTGTAAACCGGTGATGATTTCGCGTCCAACAAAAACATCTCCTGATTTCTGCTCAGCAATGCATACGAATAAATTCCGATAGAAGGCTTGTTGTTGCTTATCCACGAAGTAAGGCTTCTGTTGACGCCTTTAGCCGAATCAGACCCAGGGAGTAGTGTGTCGGTCGGGTAATCGAAACTTTCCCAAAGAAACGAATCCCCCCTGTTGTTGTCTGAGTATCTCAAGACGAAGTTTCCGTTAGATAGAATCTCTGCTACCACCGAAGATGCTTTAGGAGGAGAATGGACTACCGCATTCGAAGAAGACCATATAATGTTTCCAGATTGATTGACGATGACGAGGTTGGACTTGTATATTTTTAAGGCTCCCTTGGAATCATACAAGGGGGTCTCTCGATTAGCTACCCAAAGAGGTTTCATCTTCGAACTAGCTTTGTAGAACCACAAGCCTAGGTACCAACGCTCGCTATCTTCTTTAGTATTTGACCCGGCGAGTTTGAAGAAACCGAGCTCGAAAACGTTACCAGGAGAAATCATTGTGCGATTGCTTGAGATCGAGAGAATTTGGTTAGCTGTCAAAGTGTTTGACGACCATACAAATGGCACGAGAATCAAAACAATATAGTATGAAATAACGGTCTGATGATTTGCCATTTCTTTGAGAGAAACTTGCGTTTCAAGCAAAACTATTCTCCACTCTCTCTTTTTTATTTTTTAATATACAAAAGATAACAAGTTCAACTCATTACATGTGCGTTTTAGGCTTGCATTTACTGACAACAGCGACGAATTGAACACAATCGATTTGTTAACTAACTGTGTTCGGCAACCTAAAATCCTTAAATTATTTTTAAGACAAGACTGACCACTACTCAATTTTAGATAGATATAATAAAATAGTCTCAGATAGAGGAAAAGACTCTCGAAGACAAGCGCGTGGATCTCGTAAGTTCCGGTGTCCGTGGCGCGTCCCGGCGCCGGAGACGTCAATCTTCTTCTTTTCTCCGCTGGTTTTCCTTTGGCTTCTCCGTGGTGTCTTCCTCTTCTCCGTCTTGTCAAGGTTCTGGTTCTGGAGATTCACCCGGTGAGATCTTCGCTCGAGAAGAGTTTCGATCTGGTGTGGGATTTACTAGCTCTGGAGTTAAGGCACGGAGGAGAGTGGTAGCTGTCGGAGAGGCTCTGCTTTTAGGGTTCTCAAGTGGTCGTTTTCCCCTTTCGTCCGCTTCTCGAGAAGGCTGCGCGTGGAGGTGGACCTTAGGTTCTTGCTATGGATCTTGGTGGTTGGTTTCCGGATCTACCTCTTGGGTCCTTATGCAGAGCGGTGGCGACTTCCGGTCTGGTGGTCCACCCTGGTGTCTCGGTGGCTCTGTGACCAATGGTTGGTCAGGAGTTGAAACACGTATTTACTAATTAATCAGTTGTCATTTGTTTTCGCTCAAATCTGGTTTCGATGTCTCTGCGTTTGGAGTTTGACATTTGATTTAGCAGACTTTCTTCCAATGGTGGTGAGTGCAGTGATCGCTTGTCGTCCGTTTCCTTTCCGTGAATGCGTCCGGTAAGTTTCGGGTGGTAAGACTTCGTTTTAGTGGTGTTGTGGCTGAGCTTCTATCTAGGAGTAAATAGACGTTTATGATTGCGTCAGCTCTGTATCTGAAGGTAGTGTTGATCGAGTATCGATTCCTCTTGTCGGGTTATGAAGTCTCAGGTTCTTGGACGTTATCGTTTTGCGGGCGTAGGCAGCAGCGATAGGTCGGTCGTGGTGTGAGTGTAGAAGTGGAAGTTACCGTGTGGCAGGGCTATGTGCAGCAGCGGTAAATCCCGATCATTGGCATGTGCTTATAATTTGTCTGATGAGTTGATATGTTTCAGACTTGAGTGTAGTAGTTAATCGTTTGTCTTGGGTTTAGTTGCGGTTTTAGTTTTATGTTGTGTTTTTAAGTTGCCCCGGTGTGGGTTCTAGTTGCCGCTTTCTATGGGCTCTTGTTTCTGGGGTTATCATGTTAGACCGCCAGCTTATGTATGAACTCTTGTATTTCACTTTGGAATGAATATCAAAAACCATTGACGGAAAAAAAAAAAAAGACTGACCACTACTCTAAGGGAACAAGTAGGCATGGGCCTATAAACCGGGAACTGGAAACCAATCCCGAACCAATAAAATAATAATAATAAACCCGAACAAACTTAAGGTCACAAATAACCGAGTGGTTCATCTATTTTTAAAATAAAAAGGCAAACCAAAACAGTTATCCAAAATTTTTAAAAACAGTTTATTTACTTAAAAACTTAATTATATTTAGTTTTACAATACTACTTATAAACAGAAATACCCAAAATACTTGGATATCATTTTATCTGAAATATTAAAATTATTTTACATATCTAAAAGAAACAAATTACTTCAGAAAATTTAAATTTATTCTAATATCCGATATATAATCTGAAAAATGAAAAGATCCAATTTATTATCCAAAATAAATCAAAAATCGAAACTGAATCAGAGCGAAATTGAAACCAAAATTTTATCGGATATTAGTTAGTCCCCACAATAGTTATCCTAACCGAATAAACCAAAATAACTGAACTGAATTGAATCAAATTTCATAAATAACTAATTGGTTTCTACATCTATAGAACTGAAAAACCAAAAATCAAAAGAACCGAACTGGAACAAACCAAACACCCAAAACTAGGAACAAGTATTTTGTGGTTTGATAATATCCCTAGCTGTCAGTGCGCGAAAAAAAAAAGAGATTTATTTGTAAGCCTGCGGTGGCTTTTAGAGCATCGATGCTGAGATCAATACTATTAAAACAGGAGCAATTTTTATCGACTATGTTTTGGACTACAAAAAAAGTCATAACAGTCCAACTAAATTCAATTCTTTTCCCTATAAAAGTGATCACACTAGATTATATAATATATCACACTAGATTATATAATATATTACATATTATCTAACCATGTCGAACACTTATTAATCAATTGCACTATATGTATACATTAGACAGTTCCCTATAAATTATATACTCTTATTATATATTCATCTCAACACCAAATCGATGATATCGTCACGTTTCTTTTACACGAATCCATATTGTATGTTTTCACCAGGTATTGTATGTTTGCACCATGACTTTTTATCATACACCCATCGGCCATAATTATTTTAACATTGGATAGATGAAAATATGCCATCAAACCAAAGCTTTGAAGTCTTCCTAATTGTAGATTAATGGCGCTTTGAAGTCATCCAAGATCAATTAAATACCTGGAACCATCATAAATATAAATCTTAGAAAAGTTTCATCAAAACAATATGACACTTTTTGTGAATATACGAGTTTAAAAAAAATTCTAACAATATATGTATCATTTAGAACGTGAAATAGATTTAAGATAGTTATAATCGATTTAACATCCAAATTTTACATTTAGTTTATTTGATGAAACTATAATCAGTATCGATTTTGATAAAGTATAGATATATTATCACAACAGTTATAACAGATCATAAGTCTTTCATGATCCATATATTAAATCCCAACGATATGTTAATTTAAAAATCTAATTCTAACAACTTCAGTTTTCGAAAACGGTTTTAGAATATTTTCTGTATCTATATCCCTAGAATATTCTTAATATCAAATTAATTATCTTAGCAGATCGTAAAACTTATAACCTGTCCACACTCCTTATATATATCAACTCTAACATCGCACTTAAACCAGTCTAAACCTCTTAAAGTGTATACCTTTATCAAAAGTCATGGGTTCCATAATCAAAATTAGCAATCTAACAGATGTTAAACCTTTCAAGATTTCATGGAGCGTCCAGGTTAAAGTGCTCCATACTTGGAAGTCATTCAATCCCCAGTTTGGCTCATCACTTGAGATGGTGGTATCTGATGAACATGTATGTCATATTATCCCACTATATTGCTCGAATAATATATTTTATATATCTTATCCGCTGAAATTTTGGTTTTTTAAATGTTATAGGGTGTCAAAATACACGCCAGTTGCAAGAACCCTTTCATTGAACGTGTTGAGAGTCTGTGTCGTGTTGGAGAATGGATAGTTATTAATAATTTTTCCTTAAGTCATGCGGCTGGATTTGACAGGGTTACCAGCCATGTTTACAAAATGTCATTTGTGTGTCAAACTTCTATAAGTGAATCATTGCTACAGTGCAACAACATGTTCCTCGACATCCATGCCTTTGATAATGTTCTTAGTTGTTCACTTAACACAAATTTTCTTATCGGTACTTCACTATTTTATATGTTTATCTTTAATATTTGGATATTATTATTTCGTAACATTCTATTTTGTATAATAGATGTGATTGGGGAAGTCCTTGACTTGGGTGGGATGGACGTTGTTCGATGTCAAGGAAAAGCAATCAAAAAGGTGGAATTTACACTAAGAGATATCAAGTAAGAAATAGTTTTATGTTTACTATTTCTTTCTAAATTAATTGGTTTATCGTTTAGTCTAATGTTTTTACTATACATTTAATAGTATTGTTGTTTATTATCCTAATCAGTGATAAGCGACTTAAGTGCTGCCTATGGGGAAAATGTGCTGAACTGTTGACATCTGAAGCCAAAGTACCAAACAATGGAGATATCTGCTAAAATCGGAAAATACAGGGGTCTCTAATTTTGTTCCTATATTAATTTGTTTTTTTAACATATATTATTATATTTGTGCGGGTTTAACAACTATTTAATTAATTTACAGGAGAGTTGCAAGTCTCAAATTCATTTGATTCTTCCTTGGTGTTGATCAACCCAGCAATTGAAGAAGCACATGCTCTGAAACAAATGCAAGGACACCTCTAACCTATTTTTATGATAGAGTACATTTTTTTTTTAATATTTCACCCAATTTTTTCAATCATTTAGGTTTCATGGTGAAAACAACTCGATTGTGTTGTATGAACCTAAAGAAGAGAAGCAATTGATCCAGCCAAGGCGTGAGAAATGGTCTCAGTTTCCATTCAGAACCATACAAGAAATGAAACACATGGAGAAGGTTTGTAGGTTTATTGATACACTTAGTATATACTTTATTTATCCATTTATAATGTATAACTAATAATTTAAAATTTGTAGGTTGGAAACTGCAGAGTTATCTGTTCAGTTTTTGCCATTGATACCGATTGGGGATGGTATTACTTTGCTTGTCTGGTTTGCAACAAGAAGGTTTTCAAGATGGATGGTGAGAATGAAGATCTAAATGTGCCGAAATGGTGGTGTGAAGTTTGCACACGTGTTGTTACTAAAGTTTCTCCAAGGTTATTTATTTGGATATTTGCTATGCATAACTTATGTATATGCTATGTAAAGTAATGTATTGATTGCTTTTGGTTTGATGTATTCAGGTACAAGCTTCATTTGCTTGTGAAGGATCAAACAGGGGAGTCAAAATTCATGCTTCTAGACTCCATTGCAAAGACTATTGTCAAAGCAACTGCAGAAAAACTCCTAAATTGTTCTTTGGATGAGGTAACAAGGTTTCTTAGTTAGAATGATATTAACAATCGTTTGATTTAAAGATATAAATAATTGTAATATCTTTGTCAGATTGAAGATCCCGAAATGCTACCAGATGAAATTATGGAGTTAGTGGGGAAGACTTATTGTTTTGGTATTGCTGTGGATGAGTCAAACATTGCCTATGGAGTGGAGTTCTACAAAGCCATGAAGGTTTGGAATCTTCATGAAATTGTTACCACTGAATCTACTGTGGAATCTGCTAATCAGTCTGATAAAGAAACTCCAATGTTATGCTGTAGTGAGGTAAGATTCAACGGATTGAATTTGTTGTATTTAGAACATATTTTCCAATCGCTTTTGGCCTAAGCTATTGTTAATATAAATTATAGGTTTCATGTCAACAAATTGCTCACATCCCATCAAGTTCGGACTCTCTTTCAACTCCTTCGTCTAAGCGTTCTAAGGAAGACAATGAAGTGGTTGCACCTGACATTAATTCGTCAACAAAGAAGCAATGCACAAAGGTCATTAAGATTGAAAAACTCGATGATGATGAAGGCAAAGAGAAGAACAGTGGCTGATTAGTCAGTTTGTGAGAAGTGTTTTTTTGGTGTTTTTTCATCTGCTATATTTGCTTCTGTTTTATGGTTTTTTTATTTTCTTTCTATTTCGGTGTTTTGTTTGGATTCTATTGAAATTAATAAAGTTTCCCTTTCTGTGAAAAAATAAATGTTTTGATAACTTCTATTTCGAACAAGTTACCTTAATAATGACACGCAGACACCATGGTCTAATACATAAATTTACAATGTTGAACATAATTTTAATATATAACAATAATAATGTTCTAACTCATCTAGGTTTTGATTGCTAATGCGTATCTTAATGTTTTGCTTTTTTTTGAACAAAAAATGTTTTGCTTTATGTTGATATACCCAGAGACGATTTTCATTTGTTTGTGTGTATATGTTAATTAAAGCCCAACGTTACCAAATTGTTTATGAGGTAACTATATTATTGATTAGTTATATTTTATTTCGAGGAAAATAAAAATATTTAATGACTATTTGGTTCTTAACAACCAATATATTCTAACTAACTAAATCCTTTTACAATTTATATAATCTATTAATCGGCCTGCCGAGCCCTTAGCAACCAATCATGGATAAGAAAAAAAAAGTTTCCCATGGAGACGCTTATGATACATCAACATAGAAAAATAAGAAATCAAAAACAACACAATCAATTGGTCGTTGTTCTGATGCATCATTTAAATTTTCTAGCGGCATTACCAATATCTCAAATTCTGATTCGTCTGGAGTTTTGCAAGATGTTACTAATATTGATGGTTGTCAATATTCTACACCAATTACCCAATCAGAGTTCTACTCAAAAAACACGACAACAGGACGGCTAGGTTGTATAAAAATTAGTTAAATACTTTTTTAATTTTATTTTTTATCTTTCAGGTATTGTGATATCGAGTTTATTTGTTATGAAAATCTATGATGCAGGACAAGTAAAAGGCAAAACAGTTGTTTCACCCAAAAACAGAACTACGGTTTCTGTTACTCCTACGGCTGGAACTGCAGTTATGATTCTACACTTTTATTCTATATATCATTAATAATATATTTCCTGATGTCACTGGTTTAATAGTATTGGTTTTTTTATGTGTGTGCCATTAGCAATCAAAAAGGAATATCGGTGTAAACACTAATGATGAATCAAAATCGAGAAAGAAGAGAGCTACCAACAAAAAATCAATTGATCCTTTATTTGGTGCATCCCATTCTTTGTCAAGCAGCATTCCAGTTACATCAAATTCATATTTTGATAGAGAGTTACGTGATGTCACTAATCTGGATTGTAGTGAACTCTCTCAAGATATATGTAACTCATCCACCACAACTACACAAAATCCAAGTTTTATAGAAAGTGAGTACAATTCTTTGTAAAATTTACTTCCTATGTCTATGGATATTTTCTAATTGTTATGTCACAAAATTCTTGCAGTACAAGATAAAGGCAAAGCGGTTGTGCCACCTTACATGAGTTCATTGTCAGTTACTCTTAATTATCCAACCACAGTTCATTCTCACCCTACTAGCAGTTCAAAAAATGTTTCAGCTGTCGTTGATGATTATACACAAGATGACTCATATTACGGCGACTATAACAGTCAGTGACCTTTGACCTTGATGCCTTTTTATGTTATTTCTCATTACACAAAGTGTTTAATGTTTTTGCTTTTAACGTGCAGATTCGGATGAGGAATACAATGAACAGGTTTATGACTGCAGTACTCAGGAAAGTGATATAAATTCAGAAAGTGAAGATGAAGTCATCAGGAAAGAGCCTAAAAAAGATAAAATACATAAGAGAATTCAATCAACAGCCATGTTATTTCAAATGTTCTTTCAGAATAAATCTAAACCAGCAAAGAAAGAAACAGGTTATTTAAATTTTGTTTTTTCAATACTCAAAAGTTATTTAGTTTGTTAAACATTAATAATAATCGTTCTATTTGATTTCTAGAATATTTGGACGAAGGTGATCCTACATTCATATGTGAATTTTGTGGTGCTATTATGTGGTATGGAGAACGTATTAACAAGAAACGAAACCCAAAGAAGCCTATTTTTTCACTGTGTTGTGGCCAAGGACAAGTTAAATTGCCATTTCTAAAGGAGTCTCCAGATATGTTGAAGAAATTACTGAATGGAAATGATGATATCAGTAAATATTTTCGTGAAAACATAAGGGCCCTGAATATGTTGTTCTCATTCACATCCCTAGGCGGTAAAGTAGAACGTTCAGTTCAAAAAGGAAGAGGACCCCCAATGTTTCAGCTGCATGGAGAGAACTACCACTTAATGGGAAGCTTGAAGCCACCACCTGGTGATTCTGCTAAGTTTTCACAGCTCTATATTGTTGATACAGAAGATGAAGTTGACATCAGAGATTCTATGATTGGGTAATTTCTGAGCTTTCAACTAATTTAGCGTTGTGTATTTTTATTTTCTTATATTTTTTTCATGACTAAAATTGCAGGAAGTACAACCAAACAACTTCAAAGGCCAAGAAGATGAATTTGAGGAAACAAATCATAGAGCTAATTATCAAGATGTTAGATGAAGTCAATCCATATGTGTCCCAGTTTCGTTCAGCGAGAGAAAGATTTCAAATGGATCCAAAATCTACATTTCATATGAGGATTGTGAGTAGTAGGGAGAAGGATGGGAGGACGTACGACAGGCCTACAGCATCAGAAGTTGCAGCATTAATACCCGGAGATTTCAATATGGAGATGGATAAGAGGGATATTGTTTTGCAAGAGAAGCATTCCAAACGATTAAAAAGGATCAGTGAAATTCACCCTTCATATCTTGCACTCCAATATCCATTGATTTTCACATATGGCGAAGATGGTTTCAGGCTCGGGATTAAGAAAGGACAGACAGCAGCCACAGAAAAGCTAAAAAGAGAAAACATTAGCATGAGACAATGGTTTGCTTATCGTCTACAGGAAAGGGAAAACGAGTGTCATACCCTTCTCCATTCTAAACGATTGTTTCAGCAGTTCTTGGTTGACTCTTATACTACAATAGAGACTAACAGGCTAAGTTATTTGAGAATGAACCAGACATGTTTGAGGTCAGATAGTTATGACTCGATCAAACAGTTAGAGAAGGGTGGGGCGTCTGTTATGCGTGAGCAAGGAAAGCGTTTTGTTCTTCCTGTTACCTTTGTAGGTGGACCCCGATACATGAAGAACTTATACTTGGACGCCATGACAATCTGTAAACATTTTGGGTTCCCAGATCTTTTCATAACTTTTACTTGCAATCCTAAGTGGCCGGAAATAACAAGGTATTTAGAAAAGCGTAGTCTAAAACCTGAAGATCGTCCAGATATTATTAGCAGAATGTTCAAAATAAAATTGGAGTCTCTGATGTGTGATCTAACTGAGAAGGAAATCTTGGGAAAGTCTGTGACATGTAAGTTATGATATTCTATTTAATGAACATTACTTGCGATTAAATTGACCCTCTGATACAATTTTTTTTAAATGCAGCCATGTATACAATTGAGTTTCAGAAACGTGGTCTGCCTCATGCTCATATTTTGCTATTCATGCATCCCCAATCAAAGTTCCCAACCACTGATCATATTGACGACATTATTTCAGCAGAGATTCCAGACAAGATTCAAGAACCAGAACTGTACAATGTTATAAAAGATATGATGATTCATGGTCCTTGTGGTGTTGTGAACAAGAACTCCCCGTGTATGGAGAATGGCAAGTGTTCGAAACTCTATCCTAAAGTATTTGTTGATAGAACCACAGTTAGCAAAGAAGGGTTTCCAATCTATAGAAGACGTGATGATGATCGGTTTGTGGAGAAAAGTGGTTTCAAATGAGACAACAGATATGTTATTCCTTATAACAAGAAGCTATCACTACGGTACCGAGCTCACATTAATGTGGAATGGTGTAACCAGTCTGGATCTATCAAATACTTATTTAAGTATATTAATAAGGGCCAAGATCGGGTAACTGTTGTTGTTGAGCCACCAGAAAAAAATGCTACAGAGAAGACATTTAAAGCTAACAAGAAAGGCTGTGAAGAAGAGAAAAACGAGATCAAGGATTTTTTTGACTGCAGGTAAAATTTTGACTTTTTATTTGTAATTAATCGCACAGGTGAAGTATTTTATTGAGAAATTTTAATTGGTATATATTTTTTTCAGATATGTCTCTGCCTCTGAATCTTCATGGAGGATATTTAAGAATCCAATACATTTTCGTGCAACACCAGTTGAAAAGATTTCTTTCCATCTTCCAGGCAAGCAGATTGTTGTGTTCAAAGATGATGACACTTATGATAAAGTTCTCAGCAGAAAGCTAATCGAAAACACCATGTTCTTGGGATGGTTTGAATTGAATAAAGTTAGTGCTGTCGCTAGGAAGCTCACCTTAGCTGAAATCCCAACAAGATTTACTTGGAACAAGAAAGAGAGACGCTTTTATGATAGAGTTAGAGGGTTTAGCATTGGAAGGATAAATTATGCCCCAAAGATAATAGAAGAAGCCTACTTCCTTCGGATTTTGTTGAATATTGTCAGAGGTCCAACATGCTTCGACGACATCAAAACTTATAATGATGTTCTTTATCCTTCTTATAAAGAGACATGTTTTGCTCGAGGATTGTTAGAAGATGACCAAGAATATATAGATGATTTGATCAGGACCAGTTTTACAGGTTCTGCTCCCTTTATGCGTCAGGTATTTGCTATCATGCTTATGTCTGACACACTATCCTCACCCGAAGTTGTTTGGAGAAAGACTTGGGAGTTCCTTTCAGAAGATATCGAGAATAAAAGGAGGAAACAATTAAAACGTCCAGGTATATTACAGTTACCAACTGGTATTTTTCACATATTTGGCTGTTTCATTAACATATTCTTATTACTATGTATTGTAGATCTTTGTTTAAGCGATGAGGAAAAAAAACAATTTGCTCTGCAAGAGATTGAGAAGATATTGAAGAGTAACGGCACTTCTTTGTCGAGATGGGAAGCTATGCCAAAGCCCTCGGGAAACTTAGATGTGACTTTGAATGTTTTGATCATGGATGAGCGCAGTTATAATAGGGAGGAGTTAAAAGAAAGTCATGACATAGATATTAAGAAGCTCACAGATGAGCAGAAGAATATTTATGATGAGATCACATCTGCTGTTGCCGAGAAACAAGGAGGTGTTTTTTTTGTTTATGGCTTTGGTGGAACAGGAAAAACATTCATCTGGAGATTGCTCTCTTCTGCTATAAGATCAAGGGGAGATATTGTGTTGAATGTGGCATCCAGTGGAATTGCTTCGTTGTTGTTACCGGGAGGAAGGACTGCTCATTCAAGGTTTGGCATACCTATTAATCCAGATGAATTTTCTACCTGCAACATCACTCCTGGATCTGATCTTGCCAACTTAATTAAAGAATCATTGCTCATAATCTGGGATGAAGCTCCAATGATGTCTAAACATTGTTTTGAGTCTCTCGATAGAAGTCTGTCAGACATCATGGGGTTTACAGGGAACAAGCCATTTGGTGGAAAGGTAATTGTGTTTGGAGGAGATTTCAGACAAGTTTTACCAGTTATTCATGGTGCTGGAAGGACTGAAATTGTTATGGCTGCTCTAAATTCATCCTATCTTTGGAAACATTGCAAAGTCCTACAACTAACGAAGAATATGAGGCTGCTCTCAGATGACTTAACTATTCAGGAAGCAGAAGAACTTGAGCATTTTTCTAAGTGGATATTAGATGTTGGAGATGGAAATCTTGGTGGTGAAAATGATGGAGATGCAACAATCGACATACCAGAGGAATTTCTGATTACTGATGCGGAATTTCCTTTAGAATCTATATGCAATGAAATCTCTGGAGATGTCATTTATCTTCAACAAAACAAAGATCCTATATTTTTTCAAGAAAGAGATATTCTCTGTCCAACCAATGAGGACGTCAACATGATCAATCAGCATATGTTGGACAAGCTTGATGGTTAGTTCACTTTTCTTTGTTTAAAAAATGTAAATGGTGTTTTAAATAGAGAACATAATCGTTGTTTATCCATTTTATTTGTTTGTGCAGGTGAGGAAAGAATTTATTTAAGTTCTGACAGTATAGACCCATCTGACATAGGTTCAGTTAATGACCAAGCTCTTACTCCAGATTTCTTGAACAGTATCAAAGCCTCTGGTCTTCCAAACCACAATCTGCGTCTGAAGATTGGCTGTCCAGTTATGTTGATAAGAAACATTGATAGTGTAGCAGGTTTAATGAATGGCACTAGACTACAGATCACTGAATTGTTTGATTTCATGGTCGGAGCAAAAGTTATCACAGGTCGCCAGGTTGGTAATACAGTCTACATTCCAAGATTGTCAATCACTCCATCCGACACTAAGTTACCATTCAAAATGAGGAGAAGACAGTTGCCTCTTGCTGTGGCGTTTGCTATCACCATCAACAAAAGTCAAGGTCAATCATTATCTAAAGTCGGCATATTCCTACCTAGACCAGTTTTTTCACATGGACAGCTTTATGTGGCTATTTCTAGAGTCACATCAAAGAAGGGTCTTAAAATTCTGATTGTTGATGAGGAAGGGAAACCTCAGAAACAGACAAAGAATGTTGTTTTTAAAGAGATATATCAAAATCTCTGATCTCATCATTTTGTTATCAAAACTATGTTATTTTTTTCCAGCACAGTCTGAAGTTTAATTTGGTTCTAGACATTTTTGTTTGTTTAAGTTATTTAATAAGAATATTCGAACTTTTCTAAGGATTGATTAAATAGTTTTTTTTCTTTTAGCGGTTTTAGTTATATAGAACTTCAAGTAGCTAAGTATCTACAGAACCTATATTTGAATTTTTGGTTTTAATATTATTGATCTTTTGTTTTATGGATTTGATATGCCGAGACTTGAACTTTGTATATAATCTAAACTGCTTTTAGTATATGTACCTTTCCTATATTTTTTATCGAGGTCAACCTAATACCAACAACTTAAATTCTCTTAAACTGTATATCCCTGATTTTTCTAAATATATCCCTCGAATATACTTAAGTTTATACGATAAAATTTTTTCACGTATCTTAAAAATAAATTGAGATCTACCCATTCTTATAAATAGTGACTCTCACATATCAATCAGAACCAATATGGTCTAAAGTCATGGGTTCCATAATCAAAATCAGCAATTTTTTAAACGTTAAGCCTTTAAAGTCTTCATGGAGAATCCAAGTGAAAGCTCTTCATACCTCGAAGTCCTCCACTCCCCAATTTTGTGTTTCATTTGAGATGGTTCTATCCGATGAAAATGTTTGTTATAGATTCCAAAATATATTATATTTATCTTTTTCATCTTATTATCTGCTTAATTCATTCTGGTTTATGTTTTAGGGTGTCAAAATACATTGTCGTGTTGGAGAATGGAAAGCTATCACTAACATCACCTTAATTCAGGCGTATTGTTTACTTATGCTGATACAAAATATCAAGTACGTTTTATAATAAGTATTTAATTTACATATTGGTAATTATAAAATTTAATATTAATTTTCTAATCAGTGATCAACGCCTTCAGTGCTGTGGATGGGGGAAATTTTCTGAACTTGTGACTTCTCAAGTCAAAGAACCAAACAATGGATATATCTGTTTAGATTCTGGGTGTTTGTTTTTGAAACACCTAGAGAAGGTTTGTATGGTTATTGAATTAGTATGTACTTTATTTATCCATTTATATTTTATGTCAAATTATTTTAAATTTGTAGGTTGGAAACTTTGCTTGTCTGGTTTGCAAAAAAAAAGTTATGAAGATGCCTGGTTCAAATGAAGATCTAAACGTGCTGAAATGGTGGTGTGAAGTTTGCACACGTGTTCTTACCAACAGATTGTTGTGTTCAATACCTATTCGTGCAACACCAGTGGGAAAGATTTATTTCCATATTCCAGGCAAGCAGATTGTGGTGTTCAAAGATGATGATACTTATGATGAAGTTCTCAGCAGAAAGCTAATTGAAAACACCATGTTCTCGAGATGGTTGAGATTTAATAAGGTTAGTGATGTTGCTAGAAAGTTCACTTTTGCTGAAATCCATACAAAATATTCGTGGAACAAGAAAGAGAGACTCTTTTACTATAGAGTTAGAGTGTTTATCATTGTAGGGAACAATTAAAACTCTTTTAATTTCGTATCAGCTTTAAGTTATTTAATAAGAATATTTGAACCTTTGTGAAAATTTTGATTTGTTAAACGTTTAATTGTTTTAGTAATATAGAACTTCCAGTAACTACGTATCTACAGAACCTATATTGAATATTTGGTTTAAATAGTAGTGATCTTCTGTTTTATGGATTTTATATGTGAGTCTTTAACTTTGTATTTTTACAATATAAGTCAACTATGAATCAAAAGGATATGGTAACGATGAGGATGAAAATCCTCAGTAACATACAACCAATATTGCTAATAAGTTGTTTAGAACTTTAGGAAAAGTTCTATATATAAAGTAATCATATAACTTTCAGTCATTATAAACATAACATCTAACCACTATCAGTTTCAATACAGGCAACATCCGGTTCTATTTCCTAACTAACTAGAATCAGTTCCATACCTACTGCAGTACTAATATAACTTGAGTTTAATGTATTACCCGATTCTGATCTGATCGTCTCTCCTCCCATCTCTGTATAGATTATGGACTCTTTATGTTTGCAATATTGTATATTAAACTGTAAAGGAACATGTCACATTAGAATATTCCTGCTGAATTAAGTAATTTACCTTCCATTAATGGAATATAAACCAGACACAGATATAAAATTGTGTAAAATACAAAAGTATATGGAAATTTTATACGAGTGTATTATGAACAGATAATTAAAATTATATATTGCTTGAGTATAATACTTATCTGTGTAGGTTAATCGTCATACACCTTTAGCACACTTTCATATCATTCACCAGAAGATCAATAGTCTGTAGCAGATAGGAAGATCTTATCTCAGACATAATTATATATAAAATTAGTAAAACAAAAGGTTTTAAAGTCCGAATACATCTTTCAATCATATTGGTAAGTTGGCAGGATTAGAGATCTTCTATATTTTCTGAATATCCTCCACCTTCCCAGATAATTAGGGGAAACAAGTATAAGAACCATCAAGATTTTTTTTTTATTTCATATGGAGAGTATCAATAACATAATTACATACCTAATTAGAGTTAAACCTCATCGACGAGAAGAATTCTCAACATCTCATCAGCTTCATCAAGAACACGGAAGGCGATAGATCCAATTTTATCTTTCCATTTTCAGAACTTTTTTTCTTGCATGATACATAAAACCAAATATCGATAATTTATTTGTGTTGGGTTATTAACGATAACAGTTTATTAGTAGGGCCCAATTTTTAAATTTTTGTATGTATTATTCCTTTCACTATATGGGCTTTTAACTAATCAGTTTAATTTTAAAATTAAATGATTAAAACTATAACACATTGTAATTGATATTAACGGTAACACAATATAATTTACAAATTAATACATAAAATTACATATACAACATTGTTTTACATGTTAATTGATAGCTATTGTTAATTTAAATTACCGCAAGTATTTTTATACAGTAAAAAATATTACAAATAATTTTAGAATTTCAATATTTAGAGGCAAAACGTTAAACGATGTAACTATTTGTTGTTTTATGAAATTGATGAAATAAACAAATCGATTCCACAGTCTACATGTATAGAAAACATGATTATATAAAATTTACATCAAACAAAAACCCGCGCTTCGAAAGCGCGGGTCAAAATCTAGTTTCTCTTTTAATTGTACTTTCTTCTTTGTTTTCTAGATAACGTCTTTGTTTTCTAGATTAACGTGCATGTGTTACGGTAGTTTGCTCCATTTTTTTATTTATCGAACAGTATTGATTAATTTCATTAATAACAGTTTTTATATCTTTAGAACCAAAAACTGAAAGAACCAAAAATCAAAAGAACCGAACCGGAACCAACCTAACACCCAAAGCTAGGAACAAGGATTTGTGGTTTGGTAATATAACCTACCTTGCAAATTAATAGACAACGTGCATGTGATACGATAGTCTGCTCCATCTCTTTTTTTCTAACACTGAATAAATTCATAAATAACGAGTCCAAAAGGACAAGAGTCTGGGTAAAGACCCCACAAGAAAAAACAAGAAAAATAGAAAGTACTGATGCCAGAAGGTGCCGAGAAGACAAAAAAAAAAATATACAATTAGTTAGCAGAATGAACTAGATACAGCCATAAAACCGAAAATCATGTTTTCCCCCGATCGAAAATCATGTTTTGTCTTCAAACCGAAAAATCACGTTTTTCGCTAAAACTGCAAAATCTTGTTTTCTGTTAAAACCACAAAATCATGTTTTCTTCTAAAACCGTAAAATCACTTTCTTACGGTCGAAACCACAAAATCACATTTTTTGTCAAACCCGAAAAATAACATTTTTTTTTAAAACTGAAAAAATCATGTTTTCTCGCCAAAACCCCAAAATCATATTTTATGCCAAAACCGCAAAATCACATTTTTTTTCCGTTAGTGTGTTTCTTTCTCATGAGAATGAACATATATATAGGAAATTTTTGAGTTTGGAAAGTGAAGATATAACAACTAATTTACAAGGAAATAGTTTACTAAATATTTACAACTATTTAACATACACTTTACAACGAATTTACAACGAATTTAGTTTGGTAAAACACGCTTAAAACAAATTTCCACCAAAAAATAACGGTAACATATTTCTTTGTAAAAGCCTAGTAAAGTTAGAAGGACTTTACTATGAATCTTTTCATTCATCGTAAACTGATGTAAATTTACATGTACATTACAACGGAAATGTTTCCTCGTAATACTTTATGACGAAATATCTTTTACTTGTCAATTTACGAGGAACTTTTTTCCTCGTAAACTTTCCTCGCTATAGGCACATTTTTGTAGTGACATCTCCAGCCCTCTATTGGATAGTAATCATGTAACTTGATTAAGTGAGTGCATTTGTGAGGATTTTCCTGAAAAAACTAAGTTTTTCTTCAAAATTATATTTTTGATCAAAATCACAAAAAATCATTTTTCCCAACAAAGAGTACAATCACATTTTTTTCGCCAAAAATGCAAAATCACGTTTTCTGCCAAAATCGTGGAACTACGTTTTTTGACCAAAACCGCAAACTCACTTTTTCTTAACAAAATTATGGAATCACATTTCTTCGCAAAACTGCAAAATCATCTTTTTAGCTAAAAATTGCAAAATCAATTTTCCATTAAAACTGTAAAATTAAATATTATGCCAGAACTGCAAAATCATATTTTCCTGTCAAAATTACAATATAATATTTTGTTTTTTTTTCTTCGCCAAACCACCGAATCACTTTTTCTTGCCAAAACCGCATAATCTTATTTTCCTGCCAAAATCACTTTTCTGCAGAAATTTTGGAATCATATATTTCCGCGAAAACTGTAAATCACATTTTCTTGCCAAAATCACATAATTACCCTTTCTCACCAAGACCCCAAAATCACATTTTCCAGCTAAAATTGTAAAGTTAATTTTCCACCAAAATCGTTTAATTATATTTTTCCTGCTAAAAACGAAAAAATCACTTGTCTCGTTAATTCATAAAATGATTTTCTCACTAAAATCACAAACTTACTTTTTTTCGCCCAACCCGTAAAATCATTTTTTCTGTCAAAATCACGGAATCACATTTTTGAATCAAACAGAAAAAATTCCATTAAAATCGTAAAACTACTTTTTGTCATAATTTCCACTAAAACTGTAAAATTATGCACTCAATTTTGACAGAAGATCAGAGAAAGACAAAGTTAATGACCCCAAAAAAAATCTTTCCGGCATTTTTCTACTTTCCTTAATTGTTCCCTAATGTATCGATTGTTCCAATTGTGTCCAAACATTTTAAATTGTGCATGTTTCCCCAAACTAACGTGGATGTGTGAATTATATATATATACTAGGATAATACCTGCGCCTTGCGCAGGGTGAGTTTATTTGTATATATTATCGATAGTTTTTTTTTATATATGTGATCATTTTATTTATATATATATAATATTTTTTGTTGTTATTATATAATTTTTTTCCGATGGATCAGATTAATTTTTATTAAAAATAATGGAACAAAACTATAATTAATACATCATGGGTTGATCGGATTGGACATTAAACAAATTATGACATAAAAACCTTATTTTTTCCATCGAACACATTCTTGAAAAAAATGAACAGTATTGTTTTCAGTTGAATTATTTTGACTTTTGTCTTCCATATGGTTTTGAAAGCTTTCAAATCAACCATCGAATTGATACATGTCATTTTAATGTTTTTAGTCGTATACTTAAGGAAAACTTACATTTTTGTAATTTAAAGTCGTTTTAAAAAATTCAAAATATAACATAAGAAAAAATCTAACATATAAAAAAAATCTAACATATAAGGTGTCCTCATTTTTGTATTTTAAAGTCGTTTTAAAAAAAAAATTGCATATAATGTTTCATCATTTTTGTAATTTAAAGTCATTTTAAAAAATTCAAAATATTACATATAAGAAAAAATCTAATATGGTTAATGTGATTGTTTATTTTTTTAATAATATAAAATTAAACAAAATGAAGGAGGATGCAAAAATTGTTATCAAATCTTTATGATTCATAATCATTAATTGCCATATATATGTAAATCATATTAGGTAAT
>NC_027751.1:30261496-30261685 GCF_000695525.1 Brassica oleracea var. oleracea
GTAGCTTTTATTTAGGGAACGAATACACACTTCTTATATTTTAGGTTAATATAATGTTCTCTAGTGGACATTAAACAAATAATGACATCAAAACCTTATTTTTTTTCCTCGAACACAATTTTGAAAAAGTGAATAGTATTGTTTTCACAGTTGAATTATTTTGACTTTTAACTTACATATGGTTTTGAA
>NC_027751.1:30261789-30273370 GCF_000695525.1 Brassica oleracea var. oleracea
AAAAAATTCAAAATATAACATATAAGAAAAAATCTAATTTTTTTATTATATGGTTAATGTGATTGTTTAAGTTTTTGTAATAATATAAATTTAAACAAAAATGAAGAAGGATGCAAAAATTGTTATCAAATCTTTATTATTCATAATCATTAATTCTCGTATATATGTAAATCATATTAGGTAATTCCGTAGCTTTTATTTAAGGAAAGAATACACACTTCATATATTTTAGGTTAATATAATGTTCTTTAGTGTTATATAATTATGGAATAATGTGACACCATTAGATTAAACTATACTTTATATTAGATGCTCTAGAATTCTTTGAAATAGAATTTAGAAGGCATTTAGAGTGCCACCTAGGATTTGAGATTTTTTTTAATTAATACAAAATTAAAGTTCTAATTTTTCAAATGGTTCTCAATTAATATATAGGGGATATATATATTCATGGTATGTTTTGACTAAGATCTATTTGATAGGGTACCTTTCAATTTAATTAAGAATCTCAGATTTGGAATTACTTAATTTAATAAGACCTACGTGGACCGCCCCGCACGTATGTGCATGCATTAATATTATAATTAGATTGATGTTTAATTGTTTACACATGAAATATTTAAGGGAAATTAGGACTCCTACCAAAACATTTTAGTCTATTTAGCTATCTACCATTTAACACTATTTGCCCACTGTATATAATCGTATATGACTCTGCTACCCCTATATCTAAACAAATGCACCAAATCGTATATGTAAGCAAAATCTTCTGTAAGATCTGATTTACTGTCTTCATCTTTTTCAAATCTTCTCTTGTTAGATCGAAAATATTGATATCACATTTTTTTATCACTATTTCAAAATTCAAACTTCTCGTCTCTCTTCCTCTTCTATCTCTCACATTTTTAATCTCTTAACTCTTCCAATAGTTTTTTCTTTCAATTTCCACAATAACAACCCTAGGAATTGCTCTAGGGGAAATCTTAGAAATTGAGAACAACGCCGCTCAACCACCACTATTCAATTTTTGAGAGAAATTTTGCGGCTAGAGAAGAACCAGTTGGAGTGAAGGTCACAACACTGTACCACAAACCCTACAGTCTCATACAAAATTCAAAATTGATATTTCTCTTTTCCTCTGATCTCTTTCCTCAAGACCCATCGTTGTGTTCACAGTTCTTTATTTTATTATCTTGTGGTGTAAACTTACAGAGGAGGAAAAGAAGCTGCAAGATAAAGAAATAAAGTCACTGGAAAGGGGAAAAATGCTACGACAAGTAGCATACTGAAATTGTTTTTATTTTGTCTTCGGGAGAGTTTATTGTCATCACCTCTGTCACTATTATCACGCTGAAATTTAATAGGAGTTGTGTCATATCTCTTTGAAAAATATCATTTTGTCTTTATTGTGTCTTGAACTCTTAAGCTGTGGTTTATGACTTCTATCTAGTGTCTTGTTTTGTTTCTTGGATGTGTGTATCAATTTTCATCGATTTTGTTTCAACTGATATTTCTCCAATCGCTTTGTGGTATAGTATGTACGCACTTAGATTTTCCTGGCGAATACATTTGTAGTTAAATGTATTTAGCCATGTAACTAATATTATATCAACCAGTCCTTTACATTTAGATATATATGATACTTAGTATAGGTAACCCAATTATATTAGCCGGTTGTCTTAGTACATATCAGACATCTAGTTGCCATATCGATCGCTATTGCCTTGACTGAGGTAACAAATCGTACATACGCGATATTCCAGAATGGTCCGGGACATCTGAAGCCACAAACGATTGAACCCTACCGGTCTAAAAGGTCTCCTGCTACTCAATTCAACTCAAATATCTCAAACCTTATATAATCGTCAATTCCCTATTTTTCAAAATTATATTGTCTGTATACAGAGTCTTGTATGAATGTTTATATTAGCTTAATACTATACATTAGATACATAAACCTATTGGATTAGCCGGCTGCAACACATCAGATTCATAAAATTATTTGATTAGCCGGTTACAAAGCATCAGATACATAGACTTATTAGATTAACCGTTTACAAAGCATCGGATACATAGACTTATTAGATTAACCGTTTACAAAGCATCGGATACATAGACTTATTAGATTAACCGTTTACAAAGCATCGGATACATAGACTTATTAGATTAACCGTTTACAAAGCATCGGATACATAGACTTATTAGATTAACCGTTTACAAAGCATCGGATACATAGACTTATTAGATTAACCGTTTACAAAGCATCGGATACATAGACTTATTAGATTAACCGTTTACAAAGCATCGGATACATAGACTTATTAGATTAACCGTTTACAAAGCATCGGATACATAGACTTATTAGATTAACCGTTTACAAAGCATCGGATACATAGACTTATTAGATTAACCGTTTACAAAGCATCGGATACATAGACTTATTAGATTAACCGTTTACAAAGCATCGGATACATAGACTTATTAGATTAACCGGTTAAGACACATCGGAAACGGAAACTTATTAGATTAGCCGGTTATCTTTGTAGATATTTGACATCTAATTATTGTTGGCGACCCTTATTGTTTAGAACATGTTATTAAATCGAAACAATTAACATATCCTTAGGATATGTAGTAGCTCCCGTGCTTGTTTTCTAAATTGTATAACCGTAAATTTGAATAATTTACGGATATTTATTTTACTTGCGAGTTTTCATATTATATGTGAAATGTCCCAGCCTATTGTTCCTTTATCAATGTGATATGTAATGACAATATTAGTTGTCTTTGTACTGTAAATAAACTTTGATACATTTGCTGCCATCGACATTTAACTATACAAAAAGTGTTATTATGATATTTATCCTTTGAAAACATGCATCTAAGTCATATGATCTGATCATGTTACTAACTTTGTTGATGTTTCTTGAAAGCTTTTTACATAGACATTACATATTAGATAAGCATTATTATTTTTGAAGACATGGTATTCCAAATCGCTCAACACACCACCTCAATCGCCTCCCATCCCCCTTCTACTACATATCTTATAGATGGGTTGTTTGCAGGTGACTTTGTTGGGGCCTATTACTTTGCATCTGCTGCAAACAATAAATACTGATGTAACATATCTGACTGAAATACATGTATATCTTTCCATGCTGCATTTTTTTTTTCTTTTATCTCTATTTTTTCTACCTTTTCACATTCTAAAGTAAAGTCCTCGTGATGACAAGTTTTCAAAACTGTTGTCTGGCTAATATATATTGTACATGCGGTACCAAAACTATTGTTCGGGTAGTATTATTTTTACAAATATAGCTAACAATTTCAAAATAATAAAAAGAATTACTTTCCTGTGGTTCATTGTTTCAGAGCGTTTAGCATGCCAAGGTTTTGATTGATAAATCTCGCTCACCGATTCACACAGGAAAGCTAAGAGGATCGTTGTGACAGCTCGGCACTCTTCGAACGTAGGAAGAATCACACGAATCACACATAAGCTGGTGAAGTAGATGACATCGTTAACGAAATCATACAACATCTGGTTCGGATTTTGATTGCTTCCAATCTGATTCTGGCTTAGGTCGACATGCTCAAGATTTATGAGAAGAAACAAAGTGCACAACGTGCAACGACATGTACATCTCCGTCGCTAAGGATCCCACCATCATCTTTGAAAATCTTATCAGAGATTGAAACGAAGGAGGAAGATATATCGAAAGCTCCACATTTTTTTCATAGCCATTGTCTCTTCTCTCTCCTTTGCACAAATATTTGTATGTATGGAAACTAAATCTTCCAAAGGATTTGATATTGAGTTCCACCGTTTCTGATAGTAAATGTGTGAATGGGGAAGTGATCTCTCAATATTACTATAAGTCTTAACCCTTCTCGAGAACACAAAAAATCTAGGACATATCTTTGCAAATCTTTTTGATATCTCACAAAATCTATTTGCCAGCTATATAACCTACAACACAAACACGGTGGAAATCCATCGCCAACTGGTAAGGGCTTTAAATGTCATTTTGCACATACCTTATCTACAACAAAATCCACTTTTACATTGTTGTAGGTATTTAGTTAATTTCGTGGTCTTTTATGGTTTTTGACCAAATTACCTCAATATTTAATTCATATATTACATGTATAATAATTACATATTTATTATTAAAGCTTTGTGGTTCAACATTTGAGGCCTTCTAACCATTATTCATTTTTCATTTTAATCATTGTATATTGATGTTTAAATTTATATCATACATACAGGTATATGAAATAAATAGATCATGCATATTGATTTGTTGTAACCAGACTGTATACTTTGTTTTGGTGATCAAAGAAATCCCTTTTATATTAATTGAGAAACATTACAACCTTTAAGTGTAGTCACGTGTCATCACCAGAATGAAATTCAGAATCTTTAGAAAATATGTTGGTCCTATCTAAATAATAAATGAGAGTTTTCTCTCACCTCCTTGTGCCACGTCACTATTAGAGCATAGGGCAAAATCCGCCACCTGTCCTCTCTTTTACGTAAGGTAAACAAGCTTTCTTTTTATTTGGGCCATTTGTGTTTGTTTATTTCGCGGGCTTGATCTCATATGAGTTAATAATTTATAACAATTGGTCCATACGGACCATACCTAGCTCACAGAAAAATTGGCATCATCCAGCTGTAGCCTGACTTTTCCCATTCCCCTTCTTCGGAAATTCAGACGACTCTGCAACTCTTTTTTTTTTTTTTTTTTTAACTCTTCTTTCTTTGTAGTTAAGTCATTATTATTCCATTAAATTCTCTTTTTAACTCTTTTGACCCGGTAAGATGTTTACGTTCCGTCTTCCTATGTTTTCTCCTTATATAAATCTCTTTTCTGTATCATCGCTTCACGTACATTCTACAGAGTACAGACGTTCATACAACCACATCAGGCGATGGCGATGAAATCGAAAAAATCCACCACAACAATGGACTCGGTCTCAAGAGCGCATCAGCTTCTGAAGAAAGGTTTTAATTGGTGGTAGGTGTGTATGTTCATTTACTCAAAAAGATTCCTCATTTCAAATCATATCCATATCTTTTTTCGCTGTTGGTTTTTGAATTCTGTTTGTTTTTTGGGCAGTAATGAAACTGAAATGTGAAACGTTGCCGCCGAGAAGATACAAGATCTGACGTAGGAGCTTAACCAGCAAGATATTAGCGAACTAGACGCCCTTGGGCTTAAACAAAACAAAACAAATAAATATTTGTGAGTTCTTAAATTTTGGTATTTTCCTCTTGCAGCTACAATTAACTTCTCCATCAGTCTCTTTCAGGGCGTCTAACCCATCTCCTGCAGCTGCAGAGGTAGTCTCGCATGTGCACCTTCCTATGTCTACGAAGACAACGCTAGGAGGAAGGAATCTAAGACAGACGCTTTGATGCAGATCCATACTATGTATGTTCCCAAAGCTGCACTTTGTCCTATTACGGCCAACATCATACCACAGAGGAGAAACTGGTGTTGCTTTACATTCTCTCTGCTTATATTCTTGAATAATTAATAGGAGAAACTGGATATTTTATGTGTTATTGTTCTATGTTATCAGAAAATATAGAAGTGTAGTGGTAAGAAGAACATGCTATGCTTATGTGTTATTCTTCTTATTCAATGTAGTTTAACGAATTTTGGAATGTTTGATCTTGTCAGCCAGTTTCTTATATGCAACTTAAAAGGAGCATTCACGAAATAGCTGCCACCTCGGATCAGGTTAAGTTTTTGCTTTTAATCTGTCTTTTAACCACTCTTCTCCTGGTGAAAATTGTATATGAATGTAGTTTTACAGCAGCACTCAATACCCTTGTCAATTTGTTGTCCTTAAAGCTTGATCAACTATCTCAAATGATTTAAGAAAACTTCGTCAAACTCTAATGCGGAACTGCATCAGTGCTGATCAAAAGTTTGCTGAAGAGGCAATGAAGCAGAATAATTGTTTCCTATTTCTGAGATTTATTGCCTTGAATCTCTACCTTAATAGCTCTTCGTAAGTTCGTTATCTAATTAACTTCTAAATTAGACTCCATATGACTTCATTTAGTTATATAAGATTTTAATTGATTGATGATATCAATTTTTGAAATTTTCTTTTGATTATTAGATTCTTTCTATGTTCTTATTGAAATTTGACCCATCACAAAAGTCTAAAAAATAGTAAAAAGGTACATTTTGCATACACCACATAGAGTCTAATAACAAAGTTATGTGTTATTCATTTTGTCTACGTTTAATTCTCTTTAACAAAAGAATAGTCTTCGCTTAATTTATGTCTTAGGTGAGGTGATCTATGGAGAAGTGATAAATCCAATGGAAGCTCATAGTTCTTGGAACTTTGGAAGAACAAAAAGGAATCTCATTCCTTGGAGATTCCTTGGAAACGTACTGGTTTGATGAAAAACAGCTGGTGTTTAATCAAGTGAGTTCTGTTGTGGTGAAGGCAATCAAATCCTTGACACTGGTTTTGGTCATCTCTGCAGTGATATAATCTCAATCGATACTATCAACCACCATTTCAAATGTTCAGACGCGACCATTGCCACTGCTTCAGAGACCATGTGAAGTTAGTTCAAATAACAGCCACCATTAACCCAATACTTACGGAGTTGTTCATGTTTGGCAGCTACCAACAGCTTATTAGTATAGATTTACTTGCACTATGACTTTTTCTAAAAAACAATTGATATGGTTGTTGTCGTTATTTTCGTTATCGTCATTATATGAAGATATGGGTTTTACCTTTTACTTAATCACGCTAGCTATTTGAGAATTTCTTCTCTACTTGAACCATATGAAATATTAAACCAGGAAAATCACAATGTCAGATTATAAGCCTCCCCTATATTAAAGGTCACCGTGACAATGTTAATTGCTGTAATTTCTTCAACCTCTGTACCGTAGGTTCTTCAACAATGTTAGTATGGTGTCTTCTTTGGTATTTTCGCTTCATTTCGAATTTTCTGATACTTCTTAGTCTACAAGATATTTGCTTATCACCAATATTAATTGTTTTCTTGGGTGTTCACTTGGTTGTAAGCAAATGTAGAACAATTCTTGACTTGATAAAGAAGTGAAGAATGAGCCTTCTGATCTCATCACCTTAACTTTTCGTAAATTAGTCAAACCTTAACCCACTAGAATGCTACTTACATTTAGAGATTCTAATCAAAGTTTTGATGAATGATTTAGCGAGAACATAAATTACGACTTATGTTTGCTATATCCACAAGTTGTGGAAGAAATGCATGATTCATTTTAAAGGGCAACAGACATGGTTTTCAAAAATAATTAAACAATTCCTCAACCCATTACCAGCCAAATCAAAGCAAAATATGGCTTTTAGGATGCAACTAAGGAAATGTAAGCGCGGAGGCACAAAAAAGTAATATATTATTATCAACAACACACATATGATATAACATTATACAACTGTTACATATACGAATTATCATAGTCTATATCGACAGAAATGTTGATGGCTTTAACTTTTAAGAAAAAAAAATTCATAACTAAAACTAAAACACGAATATAAACATATGGTGCAAACATGCCAACCTTGGTTTCTGGCTTCACTAGAGATGAGACTCTGCAACCAGACGGACCACCAAAAGAGATGTAGGAGTAAGTGTGGTTTTACGATTAATTTTTGTTATATTTATTATTTTAATTTAAAGTAAAATTTCAAAACAATTTATAAAATTAAAATATAAAAATAGTTTTAGTATAAACTCACCCGCCCGTAGGGCGGCCTAACCACTAGTAAAGTATATATTATACTTTTCATTAAACTAATCATAAAATTAATTAAAGTGTACAATTACTATTTTCTTTTCTTTCCTTGAATAAAAGCTACGGAATTACCAAATATGACTAATATATATATGACAATTAATGATTCTAATAATAATAATTTGATAACAATTTATATCCCATCCATTTTTTTTGTTTAATTTTATATTATTAAAATAAATTAAACAATCAAATTAACTATAAAATTAAAATATAGATTTTTTCGTTTATGGTATATTTCAAATTTTTAAAAACGACAAAATTACTAAAACTATTAAAATTATTATGTAAAAATTAATGATCAATGGTTTAACATCCCCTATATATTAATAGGGAAACATTTAAAAGTTTAGATCATGTAGTTACTAATTAAAAAAATGTCGTGCTAGGTTGTCACGTAACTGGAATGTTAATTTGTTTACATGGTGACTTGAAAATCAATTGAAAATTTTGTTAGTCCAAAATTAAATTGCTAAAGAATGTTATTATATAGTATGTCCATTATGGACCATTCATTTATCAAATTGAAATTTATTATATATTATTTCCTTAAATAAAACCTACGGAAGTACCTAATGTGATTATGATATATATAGTAATTAATAATTTTAAATAATAAAGATTTGCTAAAAATCTGTATACTTTCTATCATTTTTGTTTAATTCTTTATTATTAAAATAAATTACACAATTACATTAATCATATATTAAAAATTTAGATTTTTTTTGTATATGTTGTATTTTGAATTTTTCAAAACGAGTATAAATTACTAAACTATTAAAAGTCTCACATAAACTTTTGTGATCAATGTTTAAATTTTTTTTTATAATAAGATACAATGATAATAAAATCATAGAAACAAATAATTTTATTTTAATAGGTGTTTATGTTTATATATATATATATATTTAGATTTAATTATATATCATATACGATAGATAAGATTAATTGTTTTGATTTATTTATTCTAAAATGATTGCGAATATACAAGAGCGGTCATTTGATTTATATATGCAAGCCAATTTATAACATAATAGTAACTGATTTATTAGTTATTTAATATATAATTATTATTTTATTATTTCATAATATGCACAAAAATATAAAATATTTATTTTGCACAAAGCGCAGATCTTAACTTAAGTATGTATCTCTTTAATAATTTTAAATCTTAAACATTTTTTAAATATCAGGCCAAAATAAAAGAAAGAAATGAAAAAATAGACTAAAAAATTAATATTTATATCGAGCAAATAACCAAAATGATACAAAAATGAGAAAAATATCGAAGATAGATAGGATTGACACGTGAACGTAAACTTCTCATAATCATAATTAAATTTTAAATTGCTAAATCATGATATAAAACCGAGCTGACATATTTTCATTGTAACCAAATAGTAGGCATGAGATTCTTCGGCCTAAACGTTAGGTTTTTATGTGATAAATAAATTTTTGACCTAAAATATTTTTAAAAATATGACCAGTTCATTAGTAAACAAATTATGTAGTTAACAAATTTTTTTTTAAAAACATTGTTTAAGGGCCAAAAATATTAATTCGATCAATAATATAAATTTCATTTTCTATACGATATTTCTTAAATAATTTTCATATAAATTTAACCTATGCAAGGCGCATGTCTTATCCTAGTATAGGAGTAAATAGAATCTAAGTATAATGAAATTAAATACATTGACTTAATTATTTAACAATACTTAAATAAAAAGTTTAAACTTATCATAGATCCCATTTCAATTTCCGAATAAAAACATCAGTCCAGTCTGATGAGTCTTAATCGGATTTTTTTTTGCGAAGAAGAACCTACGTATAAAGTTATCATTATTATCATTGTATAATTTGATACTTATATATATACTTGATATTTTTTATATAACATACCTTGATCGCAGCTCATTAATTTCAGGAACGTCAGGGTTCCACAATACTTGGTTGTATTTGTTGAACCCTGTAAGAATAACTAAAATTGGAGGTAAATAACATAGTAAAGTTTAATGTGGATAATAATTAATATTTTACAACATACTAAAAGAATACCATCTGGGAACTGATAAATAAGCCAAAAACGTAATAGACACATTTCAGGTTCTCCACATTGTTGAGCACGAACTCGTTCTTGCTCAAACTGAACGGCAACCACACCTACTGCTTGACATTCGATTATACATTCGCTATATATAACAAAAATGTTATTATTAATTAGTATATATATAGACCTATATAGTAACAATGAACAAGGGTGGACCCACTTGAAGAGGTGTAGGGTCATCTGACACCACAAAAAACAAAATAAAAATCTGTTTTGTATAGGAAAACATTTAAAAACATGTAGCAGAATTGGTAAAAATAAGGTGCTTGATCTCACACAGTCCGAGTTCGATACCCAAAAAAGACATCTTTATTCGTTTTTGACACCATACAAAATCACTCATGGGTCCGCCACTGACGATTAACATACCTATCATCTTCAATCGAGAAACTTAGAAATGCAAGATCGTTCATCTTAGTTTTGTCATTATGAAGGAATTGGAGTGCTGTACAACTAATTACCATGCCAGTAACATCTGAAATAAATATTTTCATTAAACAATAATTTTAAATCTTTTAAGATGACTTATTATTACTTACCAACTGAAGTTTTGAAATCAAGCCTCCTATGGATAATATCAGGAAATTTTGCAAGATAGAAATACAACGAAATTGATACAGAAGGATGTTGTTGACGATGGTTGATATAGTGAATTTGAGCTTAAAGATGTTATCGGTTGTCCTGGTTCTACCAACATTTTTTTATCTTGAAATCCATGATAGAATTCCACATATTTTCCCGAAAGTCATCAACAAAGTATATTACACATTCACGAGGAATTGTTGCTTGGATTTTGTTCCCCTGAAATGCACATGGTACAATTATAAAATACATATATTTGTACATGCTACCATAGAATCTCATCAACTAAACATAACTCTAAACAACATTCATTTGTACATGCACTCAAATTATTCACAATTGATAACGATGTATAGCAGTGAACTAAAAATTAAGTTAAACAGCTAACCTCGGAATCCACCAAAACAAATTTCAAATTGTACAATCCGGGAGATGGTAATCTGATTTTCCATCTTTGTAAAAGCTTAACTTGAATACTTTGTTTGTTGTTTGGATCTGGGTTCAACGTGGACAAAAATGTATAAGTTGTATTGTTAAATAAGAGAAGAGAACAATACTCAAAAGTAGAAAAAACACGAGGTTATCTAATTCTATAACACCTTCCCCTCTGTATAACAAGTTTTGTATTTAACAAAAAATATATAATTATTTAGAAATTAATATTTTAATAATAGTAACAAATGTCTAAACTTTAATGATGAGAAATATTGAATGTCAGAAAATGGTGGAAATGATGTTATCAAGTTATCTCGATAAAATCATATAAAGGTTTACGCAATGTTAATGTTGTGTAGCTTTTCAGAAGGTAGATATAAATTGACGAATCGTTTTTGATGTTTTATATTAAAATTGGGTTAATAAATAACACAATATAACTCTTATTAATGACGAAAAACTGTCACCCAGCTGTTTTATTTTATTAACTAAGGATCGTTATCCACGCCTTATCGCGAAGTTTTTGCATTTTAATCTATTTTTGTCTTTTGCTTATTAATCTAGCATTCAGTTTTTCAATACATTTTATCTTCACCATCTCCTCTTGTCTTGTTTACATTTGTTTTCA
>NC_027751.1:30273470-30273826 GCF_000695525.1 Brassica oleracea var. oleracea
CTCTGTGTTGCCACTAATTTGCTCGAATAATTTTTCATCATCTGTTTCGTATTCCTTTCATATTCATTAACTATTGTCTTCAATCTCTTTAAATCCTAAAAATCCTACATGTTCTTTTGTTTATTAAATCACATATTAAATATTGTTGAAACTGTTTATTTATTCTAATAAATCCTTACGATTATAACTAAGATGATATGGATAAAAGACTGATTATAATTTAGTTGAAATTAAAGTCTAAAGTAGAAGATATTAAACTTGCAATCCTTCTTTTTGTCATCCAAGATGTTAGTCAAATCAATTATATTGATTTAGAAAACCCATTAGCTATTTCAATCTCAAACAACCAAAAAACA
>NC_027751.1:30273877-30274536 GCF_000695525.1 Brassica oleracea var. oleracea
AACTGTTAATAAACCCAAATGTGTTTACAAAAGCTACCCATATAAGAGTTTCATACTCATTTCTCTTTCTCTAGTCATCTTCTATGTTAGTAGCTATCATAATACAATCATCAAACAAAGGACATATCTCTTGGTTCAATATAGAATATGCAAAACGACTGTTTTTTGTAGACTCCATGATCACTGAGTATTATAAATATCAAACTCTGTCTATGGTCTATTTATATGTTGAGGAAATGCCTCGAAATGTAGCTTCCAAATAATGATTTCCAGGTCAACACATTGCATGTTAACCTCCACAATGGGATCAGTGGATTTGCAGATACCGCTACATGTCGAGTCGAACGCAGCGACACATATGTTCCCTGCTTGTGCCTTTCATTCACAATATGAAATTCTCCCAAGTAACCATAATCAATGTTAAATGGGGTAAAAGTTTTAGAGTCACAACAGACTTTGTATAGCCAAGCCCAATAAAACAAGCACCCAACGTAACATCTCCACTTGCCTATTTGTGCAGAAAATGACTTGATCATTATATAGTAGCACCAAGAAGTTAGATGGAGAATGAGGTATGAATGCAAAGTAGACAAAACAGTTAAAATCTTACTGATTATGGGAAATATAAAAAATCAATTCTCTTGAAATGACGTATAACT
>NC_027751.1:30274843-30291855 GCF_000695525.1 Brassica oleracea var. oleracea
TATTGACAATAGCTCTGCAAAAGAACTCTGCTAGTAAGGTAATCGTGATTAGTAATTCTTTACATCTTAGTGTCGTACAACTTCAAAACGATAGACACTTACAATCGACGGTTCTCAAAGATGGACCGCAAACCATCTAATGATATGTTTACCTCGTCGTATAAGTAATCCATGTCACTTCCCTCCCACAGGTAACGTTGCTGGTGCAGATCAATTCCCTCCACCTCTTCCTCATCATTAGGATACTCTGCAATATACCCTCTGTAAGGTTCAAATTTATGTCGCTAGAATTATCAGAGAAAGAAATATAAGAATGAACTGTCAAAGCAATCATTATTTGCTGGAAAAAAGATTAAACAAAGCAACTGATGAAAAGAAACAAATATGTTTCACAGCACATAAACTCTTCTTGAACAATCAGGCAACATGTCTCCCGTGTGACTCAGCTGAGTCCTCGATGACATCCTGAACGACAAATGTCTTTTTCTTCTTCTTCTTGGTTAGATCAAATGGTGCAAGCTAAGGATGACCAAAGAAAATTAAAACCACACAATCATGATTTATCAGGAAAAATAAAAGAACCGATGATGAATTTATTAAAGATGAGGAGATGTAGAGACTAAAGAAGAAAAACTGATTCATGAAACTCAAAGAGAC
Organism: Brassica oleracea var. oleracea; assembly: GCF_000695525.1. NCBI lineage: Eukaryota > Viridiplantae > Streptophyta > Magnoliopsida > Brassicales > Brassicaceae > Brassica > Brassica oleracea. Next base: position 30,275,501 of record NC_027751.1, read on the forward strand.
AATATGTGTTTCTTAGATGAGTCATGAACCGATGATTAAAAATTGAAAGCCCTAAACTTCCATTGAAGAGAACGCTTACAGACCAAAGAAGTTTATTGGGCTTTTTTTTAAACGAATCCCATTTCAAAACGTGAGTTATAAAGTATTTATTAAATCATTAGATAAAATAAATAAGTGTGGGTTCCACAGAGAAAACCGAAGGAGCAAAGGTTTCCGACCTTCATAATTATACATTTGTTTCAGCCATCAATGTACAAAGAATTATTTAGCTCAGTGGTATAAATGTTGTTGTTTAGATCTCAATAACCCGGGTTCGAGTCACAGACTTGACATTTTTTCACACTTTTTAAAAGTGAGACCCACATATCGCTGACGTGTCGCATCAGGAGTCATGCAACCGCCCTATTATAATGTTGATTATTATGTATTTAAATTTAAAAGGAAAATGATTAAAAAGTAGAACAATAATAAAACCAAATACGGATAAGAGAAATGATGAGATTAATGGTTGTTATCAAATATGAATGCCATGTAAGCATCTTTAAAGGTATAATAAACAAAACCATTAACAGTCATAAGATCAGCGTAGGAGCATGGACCTCTTGTGACATGTAACATCTCGTGTAAATAGTAAAGTTCACTGAGACCATCAGGACATTTAGGTATGACAGATCCATGGGTAGAAGTCTTACGTCGAGGTCTCCAATCGCGAATCTTATGATCCCAAACAAAAGTAGCAGGAAGTTTCTGGATAAAGATAACGCTGTGCATCTGGATAAAGATAACGCTGTGCATCTGGATAAATGGCATTGCACTTCATCCATGTCAAGAATTTGAGCATGGATTTGACCTACTTTTACCCATGATTTATAAGTGTTTTAACTTCTAATTATTATATTATAGATTCTATTTAGAATATTTATAGGATCAAAAGTGATTTGGAGGAAAGTGATGATTTTGGAGCATTTTGGAGATATTTGGAGTAAGCACCCGATGACCATCGGTCGACATTGAAGAGGAATAATCGCTCGATGTTCACATCTTGACATCGATCGACAGCGAAACGTGCAGAAAGCCCGTTTGGTCTCAGCCGACTTAGAGCCCAAGTCTTCACCAATTTACGGGATTACCCCTGACGAGTTTTAACCTAATTATATAAGCTTTGCCAACATGTTAGAGGCAAAATGTGCTTTCTTGTTTTACTAATTTTACAGCAAAGGTTTTCTAGGATTTTTAGTAGATTGGAGAGAAGATTCAAAGATATTTGTGATTGGAACTCCATTGATATCTATATATTTATCTATGCAGTTTTTATACCTTATTGTTGTTATGAATTGTTTGGACTTGTCTGAGTAGTTCTCTTGTTATATTTTAGGGTTTAAATAGGTTATGAGGGATTAGCCCCAACTATATATTGCTAAGTTCTGATATTCATCATTTGGATTGTCATTAATGTCTGTTTCTAGATTAGCTACCCAGAACTTGCCCTAGGAGTTATAGACATAAGCAATAACTTGCATCTCACCCTGAATCCATCATAACTGAGCTAGAATAAGCGAGAGCTGATCTAGTAAGCTTAGTGATCATATTCAATCCGCGCATTAACGCTTGACCAAGAGCATCGAGCGATATTCCTATCGAGTAATCGGTCGACGTTTCAACAAGTATATCGATCGATATTCCTATAGAATAATCGATCGACACTGGTCAATAGACAAACCTAGAAAGCGAAAGCCTAATTGTTTGTTATTAAGCGTTGAGCTCTATAATATCATGCATACAACTTATTAGGCATCTGTAGGATTATAATTCCGATTACCTGAATAAAAACTCTAAGTCTAACTATTTCCATTTAAGTACCAAAACCTAAATCAATCAATCGAGCAATTACTTGCTCACAAACCTGCAATTTTACATTTAAATCATTAATCAACCTAGCTTAACTAATCTGATTAGATTTATTAGGTTCTCTAGCTCTCTGTGGATTCGATCTCTAAGTACTACAACTGAACTGCTTATTTGAGAGAATAATTCACTCTTTTAGATAATTTGAGATAATTTGAGTTATATCAGATAGAATCAAGGGTGGTACGTCAGAACTACCAAACTGGATCGGTATATCAGGAAGATGAAATGGCAACACCATCTTCTTGGTAGTATCTGGCCATATAATTAAAAGTTTAATAATAGTCAAATATAAAACATATTGTATTCAAGATAAACAAAATACGTACTATCGAGGGACCCAATTAGTAATAGAAATTTAAATAGTTTTGTTAAGAGATAACACCTAGAACTTGCAGATCCTTCATCTTATGTGTTTTCCCAGAGACGGCCTATAATATATTGTAACATATGAATGTCTATATAATTTATATATATATAGGAGGCAAAATGAATCCATTAGGGTATCCAGTTTATAGGTTAATGGTCTTTTGACGATAAGTATGATTAGATAACAAAATCTAAACAAAAATATTGTATATATCATTAAACCCTTAAATATTTCGTTAAGATATCGAATCTGTGATTATAAAGTAAAGCGACAAAAAAGAATGGCAATGTTTATAACAGAATATATTGACATAATAAATAGCTCTGATGATGTCATCATTAGTCTGCGGACTATCAAATCTTTCATTTACAAATCTTTCTACGCTGCGAAATATATTTATCTTAACAATTATATAAAGTATACTCGGAATATACTTTTAATAAATACTCTAAATATTTGGTAAGAACGATTTTCAATGCTAGATAATACTCCATTCGTTACAATTTATTGTAGTTTTATGTTTGTTCTAACAGATTAATATAACTTTTAATTTTCAGTATTTTTTACCAATAATTTATTAACTATACACATGACCATTTTTAAGCAAACATAAAATCAGTCTGCTGAATATTATTAATAAATATTGCATTGCAATTCTAAATAGACACTTATTTTTTGTAAGAAATTTTGTTACCATGACCGACAATTAAAGAGTCCCAGCCCAATGTACAGATTATACAAAGAAAACATAATTGTATACATAAAACAAATTTAATCAGATATCTTATATATTAAAACAGAAGTCACAACTTTGATTCATGTGTAATTTTTTTAAAAAATGGACCCTCACTAGAAATCATTTATCATTCATTTATTACTAATAATATGGATTAATAATAAGTAAATTTTTAATATAACATCAACTCCTAAAAACCCGGATTGGTTAACAAACTCACATTGATTCATGTGTGATATTTTAATTTGGATCATCATTTAAATTTTTTATTAAATGTATTTCCTTTATGACAATATATAATATTTTAACTACTTAAATCATAATATAATTTGATATCTTTTAATTTAAAATATAAATATATATATTTAATTTTTTCAACAAATGTATTGAAAAACATTATAACAATATCTTAATTATTAAAAATTGTATATAAATATTTTCACTAATTTTGTAATTAGTAATGAAATTAATGTTATTATACATTAATATATATATACTCAGTTATCTTTTATAAAATGAAAAAAATTATATCAAATTTTACTATTTTATAGTTATATCTATCATTTTAAAATAAAACATTGTATTTAACTAAATATGGTAAAATTATTTTAAACTGATAAATTAATATATTTTATTTTCACAAACATTAAAAATTTATGCTAGAAATATTATATGTTGGTAGAATGAGTTAACATTAGTAAATTAGATAATTCATGTATAAAATTAACTTATCTTAAATTTTTATATATTTATACTTATTATCTTAAATGAATAAACATAAAAAAATATTGATAAAGAAAATCTAGCGCTTTGAATTACAGATCAAAATCATAATAATTGAATAAAAAATAATTTTAAAATATATATAATAAAATATATATATTAAAAAATACCAAATATATGTGATGATTTGAAATAATCAAATAACTTACAGTATGAAAACTATCAAATTGTTATATTTAAAATAATTATATATAAACATTTAAATATATAAGTAACTTAAAAAATATATTCTACTTATGTAAAAATATATATAAACATGAAAATTAATACCCGCACTGTTGTGCGGATCCAAATCTAGTAAATATTTATTTATCAATACTCTGAGATTTTAATTTTAATTCTATAAACTCATCCTGCAGCACAGGTCTTAGATGATTATATAAAGAACACATAATTGTATACATAAAACAAATCCGATTATATATAAATATTTAATTTGTCAATACTATATATTTTTAATTTTAGTTATATAAACTCATCATGTGCAATGGACATGTCTGATCCTAGTTTCATCATTATTCTACAGACTCAGTAATAAACTATCATCATGAGGTTTATGTATCATCTTTAGTTAATAAATATAGTCAGAAATTATACAAAAAAGTCTTATATGAGAATGATTTATACAAATTCCACAAACTTAAGGAATACATGTACATTGAACTATAAGTCACCGTTGTAGCCATCCTCAGTGCATTGAAAGGCAGGATTCAAAAGCATCCTTCAAAGTAAAAGAAATATGTATTAGTATGGTTATAATATGATTCAAGTATAATGAGATTAATAACATATCTTGGTGCATGTATAACTTACTTATGTTTAGCATTAATCGCTTCTACGACAGGAGGATTGAACAACAATTCAGACATATTGTTAACCGCTCTAAAAATGAATTCACCAGAACCTTCAAACACAAAAATACGATTTCCATTAATACAATTTATGCATATATATAAGTGAACAACTTAAAATTTTATTAAGACTATTAATGTTACCTAACTCTCTGTCGATCCTCCAAACCCTCAAGATACAAATGTTTACTTCCTTATAAGGACGTGTAATCAAGAAACTTTCGAACTTGTCGGCATAAGAATCCCAGGCAGTACAACGCAAATCCATTCCACTACAAAATTTAAACTGATTACTCACTTTAAACCTCGTATCGTAAAATCATCAGGCAAAGACAAAGATACATATCGGGGGGAAAACCTAGCAGCCGCTCTCGAGGGATGAAGAAGGCGACTCCTAGATCCAGCCCGTACTGACGTCGATCCAGCAATCAGAGGGCTCTGCAGCGTCGCAAGGGAGACTATCCTACACTCCTTGTGGTTCAGCGGTTCTCCTAGGTCTCGGAAAGCTTTCCATGTGCCGTCACCCCCAAGCAATGCACGGTTGATGGGTTGATCGTTGCCGAGGAATCTCTCAGGTTAAAGTTTCCTTTGAAACTTTGATATCCACTTTGATCTACACGTTCATTGACGTGCGGATCACCACATCTCTGCTCTCCCCTCGGTCCCGTTCTCTGATCCGTCCTCCGCTTGGCTCCGCTCACCGAACGATCTTAGACGGGTTGCTGCGTGTTCACATCTGGAGTCTACTGCTTGATTGGTCTGATCCTAAGTCGTGTACTTTGATCTACACGTTCATTGACGTGCGGATCTCTGAGCGTTTCACCACATCTCTGCTCTCCACCCGGTCCCGTTCTCTGATCCGTCCTCAACGTGGCTTCGCTCCGCGAACGTTCTTTGACGGTTTCTGCGTGCTCCCATCTGGAGTATACATCTGGAGTCTACTGCTTGATTGGTCCGATCTTAAGTCGTGTACCTATCTGATCGTTGAAACAGTGACTTAAGAACCTCGGGCCTTCGTATGGGGTCCTCGTACCGATCCAAATCGACTCATATGAGTGATATCAAGGGCAAGGGAATCCTTTATGAGGATGATGATGAACTGATCAAGCTGACTGATCATGATATCTCTCAAAACATCAATGAATTCAAGCTGTCTCTCATCGGCAAGATACTAAACTTGAAGAAACAAAGTGTGGAGAAACTTCTCCAGAAATTTCCAGTACAATGGGGCATGGAGGAACGCATCACTGCCAATGATTTAGGAAATGGGAAGTTTCTACTCAACTTTACCACCAAAGATGACCTAAACTCTGTTCTTCGACAGGGTCCTTTCCACTTCAACTTCTGTATGTTTGTACTGGTTCGATGGGAACCTATTGTCCATGATGACTATCCTTAGTTAATTCCGTTCTGGGATTGTTTGATTGGTGTACCATTGCATCTATGGACTGAGAACAATCTGAAAGAAATAGGCTCTCGGCTGGGGCATGTTCATCAGGATACAATCGAGTTAATCGAAGGCAGAATGCTCCTGGATATAGATTCTCGACGTCCACTAAAGTTTACAAGGAAGGCTGAATCTCCAAAAGGAGATGAGGTGACGATCGAAATTAAGTATGAGATGTTGTTCAAACATTCTTCTACTTATGGCATGCTTACCCATGAAAAGGAATATTGTCCTTCCCTTCATCGCCAAGGCGTCTTTACGCGGGTGCAGTTACAAGAGCATCAGCCCCAACAGCAGCTGGTAAACAAGGAGTATCGGACTACTGGTATGCCTTCGCAAGCGTTGGTTGCATCCCAGGATCACAAAGCTTCTCGCTCTAATGGTGGAAGAGACCGCGACATGGAGCATTCTCGTGAGGCTTACAAGGGCCATGCTGATAGGATCATACGTCGTTGGAGGTTTGCGAGCGGATGCAGGTCTATTGTGCTATCATGATATTATCTGTGATCTGTCTTCCTGCGACAAAGGCTGACTGGGTCTCAGATATCCTCTATGGCAGAACCTTCTTCAATCTTTGGCATAAGATCTTAGATATTATCTTATAGCTGACATTACATAGACTAATAGGTTTAAATTTTGTCATCTCATTCGGCTTTCTAGTCTCAGGGATCAGACATATATTCGTGTCATTCAGACCTTGTACCATTGTCCCTTCGAAGAGAAACTGATTAACCATACGAGTTAAGTCTTCTTTGATAATATCCCAAGATTTCTGGTAGAAAATGGCTGTCATTCCATCTGGTCCTGGGGCTTTCTCCGGATGCATAGCGAACAAAGCTAATTTGACCTCCCATTCAGTGACCAGTAGAGGTTCGGTCCGGCTGTTGTTACGAGAAGAATAGTTAGTGCTATTGTTACGCCATCTCGGAGTGATCACAGTCGGGACGGGAACGTAACTAAACGCTCAAAAGGGACACCTCGGTCTCTAGCGTTCAATACTTTGACGGAGCAGGATCCTAAACCGACTACGGAGGATGACCAGGTGATTGAAGCGATCAATGATATGGACATTACGAATCCGCTCGATGGTGGGTTGATGGATTGTGAAATGCAGAATGATGACTTGATGGGGTTGGAAGTTGCGGAGATGGAGGATAAGACTGGTCAGGATAGGGCCGGTCATGTTGCTGTTCAAAAGGCGTAGAAGCTGGCTGGTAGATCATTGAGGCATAGCAAGCATGGTTCCAAATCGAGTGCTTCCTCGGGCATTCAGACAAAGAAATTTGAGATTCTTCTTCGAGGATCTCCACAAAAGAGAACATCTTCGTCTCTTGTAGCTCATGCACCTGGTGGAACTGGAGGCTCAAGACGCCACCACCATAGCTCGAAGAAACAGAAAACCGGCTCATCTAAGACTGGTGGTTCGATGGGGTCCAAAAACCCATCCCACCTTGATCAATGAGGATGCTCAGTTGGAACTATCGAGGGATTGGAAACGACCTCACAGTTCGACGCCTTACGGAGATGTGTCAGAAACATCGCCCAGGACTTGTGTTTCTTTCTGAGACGAAGAATAGGAGCCTGCTGTTGCAAGACATTCAGGCTGACTTAGGATTTGATCATTTGTTTACTGTTGAGCCACTTGGTCTCAGCGGAGGTTTAGCTCTTTTATTTATGTATGAATTTCAAGTTAATGTTTTATTTTCAAATAACAGAATGATTGACATCGAGGCAGTCATTGATGGAATAAAAGTCTTTATGACGTTTGTTTATGGAGACCCTGTCTTAGAACGTAGAGAACAGGTTTGGAAACGTCTTACGCGTTTTTCAACAACACAAAATGGACCTTGGTTCATGATAGGTGATTTTAATGAGATTACTTATCATAGCCAGAAAGAGGGAGGGAGAAAGCGCTTTGATAGCTCTTTCCTGCCTTTCAAGCAAATGCTAAGTGATTGTGGGATGCTGAAATTTCCATGTACTGGTAATAAACTTTCTTGGGTTGGAAAAAGATCGAGAGGGACAACTGTTAGATGCATACAAGATAGAGCTGTGGGTAATGAGGATTGGCATGAAAAGTTCCCACATTCAGCTGTTAAGTACCTCAGGCTCTGGGCTTCGGATCATCGTCCGGTCCTAGCAGATATTCTCACAAAACCAGTAAGGAGAAAAAAGAAGTTTAAATTTGATAAACGGTGGTTGGACAATGAGGAGCTAAGGCAAGTTATTCTGGAAGGATGGAAGTCTTAGGACCTCCCTCCTTGAGCGAATATAATGGAACATATTGCTAGCTGTCGGAAAGCTTTGAGCCAATGGAGGAGGCAAAACAGTGTGAACTCAGAGAAGCTAGTGGAGGAGCTTAAGGAGAAGGTAGAGGGTCTTTTTGCGAATGATGATGCTACTAATGAGGAGATATCAGAAGCGCTAAAGGAACTATCTACTGCTCTTAAGGCAGAAGAGTTGTTTTGGAGACAGAAAAGTAGGGTCCTATGGTTAACGGATGGCGACAGAAACTCAAAATACTTTCATGCCCTCGTAAAGAAAAGAAGAGCACGTAACTCAGCTCCTTGATGAGAATGGAAATGTGGCGGAGGATGAGAAGGGATTTGTAGCCATTGCTACTAGCTACTTTAGGCAAATATTTGAGTCATCTAGCCCAGAGGATATAGCTGATGCGCTTGCAGTGGGATCGACTTCGATTACTGGAGATGTAAATGAAGGACTTACAGCTCCAGTAACTGAATGGGAGGTCAAATTAGCTTTGTTCGCTATGCATCCGGAGAAAGCCCCAGGACCAGATGGAATGACAGCCATTTTCTACCAGAAATCTTGGGATATTATCAAAGAAGACTTAACTCGTATGGTTAATCAGTTTCTCTTCGAAGGGACAATGGTACAAGGTCTGAATGACACGAATATATGTCTGATCCCTGAGACTAGAAAGCCGAATGAGATGACAAAATTTAAACCTATTAGTCTATGTAATGTCAGCTATAAGATAATATCTAAGATCTTATGCCAAAGATTGAAGAAGGTTCTGCCATAGAGGATATCTGAGACCCAGTCAGCCTTTGTCGCAGGAAGACAGATCACAGATAATATCATGATAGCACAATAGACCTGCATCCGCTCGCAAACCTCCAACGACGTATGATCCTATCAGCATGGCCCTTGTAAGCCTCACGAGAATGCTCCAACATACGATAGGATGGAATGGTCATTCATTGAGGCAGTCATGAGGAAGATGGATTTCTCGGAGATATGGATTGACTGGATTATGAGATGCATCACTTCGGTAAAGTATAAAGTACTCATGAATGGTGAGCCGAGGGGAAACATTGTCCCTGGCAGTGGTTTACGTCAAGGAGATCCTTTGTCTCCTTTCGTATTTATTCTATGCACGGAAGCGCTCGTTGGCCTTCTTAATCACGCAGAGAATCAAGGGAAGATAACAGGGATGCGAGTCGCACGCGCAAGCCCCTCGGTATCTCACCTTCTCTTTGCTGATGATAGCCTTTTCTTCTGTAAGGCGGAGCCCCGTGAATGTGAAGAAGTTAGGAAAGTAGTCAGGACATATGAGAAAGCATCAGGTCAATGTATCAATTTCGATAAATCCTCTTTACTCTTTGGTAAAAGGATTCCAGCGAATGATCGACAACAGATCAAAGATATACTTGGTATTCAAAACGAAGGCGGAATGGGCTCCTACTTAGGAATCCTAGAGGATATTAGTGGATCAAAGTGTAAGCTATTTGCTTTCTTAAAAGAAAAGCTACTACACAGAGTGAATGGTTGGACTGGTAGATGGTTGTCAATGGGAGGAAAAGAAGTCCTAATCAAATCTATCTTGCTAGCTCTTCCGACTTACGTCATGTCCAGCTTCCTGCTCCCCTTGGAGATATGTGAAAACCTAGCGAGTGCCATTGCACAGTTCTGGTGGAGTTCGAATCCGCCAAAGAGAGGAACTCACTAGGCAAAATGGGAGAAAATGTGTGCGCCTAGAGAGGAGGGAGGAATTGGTTTCCGTATGATCCATGTATTCAATCTAGCTCTTCTAGCTAAACAGCTCTGGCGACTTGTTCAACTTCCAGATTCACTAGTGGCGAGAGTTCTTCGGGGGAAATATTATCGTCTAAATTCGCCGTTGCGAACTGGCTCAGTGGATACCCCATCGTATGCATGGACAAGCATTATAGCGGCAAGGAAGCTATTAATTTTGGGTGTAAGGAGCAAGGTGCATTCAGGATATGAAATTAATGTGTGGGAGGACCCGTGGATTCCTTTAACGCCAGCAAGGCCAGCTCGATCAAGAGTCCCAGTTGTACATCCCAAGATGACCGTCAGCAGTCTTATTGATTTTGAGTCAAAAGAGTGGGACGCACGATTACTGGAACAATATGTGGATCAAGAAGATATTCCGATGATTCAGAGTTTGGCCATAAGCCATACTCACCGACGAGATACTTTTTGTTGGAGCTACAACAAAAATGGTCTATATACAGTCAAGTCTGGATATTGGGTCGCTATGAATTTGATGAGGATATATGAGGTTGTAGAAGTTCTACAACCCAGTAGAACTAAACTCTAAGCCTTTGCTTCGACAGTGAATGCGCCACAAAAAATTTGCCATCTTATATGACAATTAATCTCTGGACAAGTAGCGGTAACAAGGAATCTGGTACGCCGCAATATGCGATGTGATAACTACTGCCCAAGATGTGGAGAGCCATAGGAAACTGTTACTCATGCGATCTTTCAATGTCCACCAACCTTACAAGCATGGGAATTATCATCTACACCATCGAGCTCTCAAACCTTTCCGGTACCAAGTGTTTACGCTAACATGGATTATCTGTTCTGGAGGAAGAATAATATAATGAAGCCGGAAGATGATAGAGACCCTTATCCTTAGATAATTTGGTACATCTGGAAAGCCAAGAATGATAAGCTGTTCAGAGGCATAGATAAAGATCTATTGGAACTTGTCAGGTATGCAGAGAGTGAGTGCCAAGCATGGCATAATGCGAAGGAAACTATATCTGCTCCTATACATGGACAACCTGAAGAAGAAACACAAGCCTTAAGCTTGGGTAATATCTGCATGGTGGATGGTTTGTGGACCTCCACACCTCAGTTTAGTGGAATGGGATGGGTCTGGAAGGATAGCAAGCGGAAAATTCAACTTATGGGGTCCAGAAACTTAACCCGGCGTGAAACACCTTTACACTCATAGCTAGAAGCGCTAAGATGGGCAATGGAGAGCATGATACAAAATTCGACCTATCAGAGATTTTGGACGGATTGCAAGGACCTGATTGCTATGATACACGAACCACAAGCATGACCCAACTTCTCAGCTGATCTGGAAATCATTCAAACCATTCTGTTGTGTTTTTCGGACTTCAAGATCAGCTATTTTCCAAGGACGCAAAATGACATTGCAGATTCGTTAGCTAGGAATGCACATTCTTTTCATAGATCCATATGTTTTATTGGTTGTTCTATTCCGGTCTGGCTACCCAGACCACCTCAAGTTTGAGTAATAGAATAGTCCGTTTGCTGCAAAAAAAAAAAAACCTCGTATCATAAAGAAAATGATTGTTTCGGATTTAATATCCCAAAATTTATTTTTAATTGGACTGGTATGCAGTAGTTTCTCAACCTTCACAATGGCACCCAGTATATCAACTGCTACATCAAACAAAAATTTATACATAATCATAATATAAATTGTTATAAAAAAATACTGCAGATTTAGATTGAAATTGCATACCCAAGTTGGTTTTCTTATAAAGTGAGCCATCAATTAAATTGATGACAGACTTAAAAGAAAATAAACTCAATCGTCTTCTTATATCTACTGGCATAACAGATGTTTCTTCCAAGAAAAATATTTGATGTGGGATAGATGAAAAACATAAGAGAAGAGCAGAAGAAAATCATAACCTGAAAATCCGATAGTACAATCTTCCTATCTTCCTTTTTGGCGTCAAATACATGAAAGTAAGTCTTTGGTGTAATCTCTTAGTACCCGAACCAAAATTTTCGATCTTGACAGTTTCACACGATCTAATTGAGAAAAATAATTCATAGTTTCCACTGAAGATAAAAATAGCAGAGAAAAAGAAAATTTCTAACAACTCTTACAGTGCTGGATTAGGTTACGAACAATTACAATTAAAGGTAAATCGAAAAGTCGTAAAATGATTAGAAATAAAATAATGATTATATTAAATGCATATATTATTTTTATACTGTTTTTATTTCTTAAAACGAGTGTATATGATGTACATGTAGTGATAATCATATATGATGATTGACAACTTGTACATACTAATCCATATTAAATTTTACGTTCATGTAAAAGGTTTAAGGAATTTAAACTTAATAGCATGATTAGGAATTAATACCGTAATATTTCATATAAAAATGTATTAAATATTGGAACAAAAAGAAAACCAAACATAACCAGTGTTTTCCAGTGAGTGACCCTGGCTTTTGTTTATCGTTATAGCAGATGCTAACGTCACAGGAAATTGTCTACGACGCATTCAGAATGGGAACCTCCCATAAGATGGTGTAACATACATTCTCGGTATCAAGGTTTTTAGACCGATATATTTTGCACTTCCTGTCATGATAACAGCCTGAATAACATGAGGGGATAGGTTTGTTATCATAAGCCTGCAGGTAACGTTGCATAATACATTTGGAGGATCTAGGTTACGCATACACATTACAACAGCTCAACCTTTAGTGTAAGCTGGTGTTTAGGCAAACCTGAAATCTTGATAGAGTTTAGAAACTCTACAGGATAATCTACAATGTTTCTGGGAACCACATCAGTAGGATCAATGCTATCTGAGCTACGATATAGCATATCTTTACCTGAAAATGTACATGAAACGTCATTAACACATATTAAAGCTTAAAATTAGAAATATTAATATCAAAAGAAATTTAAATAAGTACCTCTCAAATTTGATAGCATGTAATCATTTATCTGATAAACGTCATCATTTATAGGAAAAGTTTTGATCTGATCTACCTCCAAAATTACCTCCATATACCTCTTTCACGATTGTAGGTATCGGATCATCGCATTGTTTTATAAGATCATCTGGAATATCAATATCCACAATCCCAGTGGATTGTTGATGTTTCCATCTACAACTGCAAGTATCCACTCTGAGAATAACCTAAGTTCTTCATATTATTTTTCGGTACGACCAGAAAGCAATCTCATGTTCTTCGTTAATTTCAACACTTTGCAATGATCCCAAATATAAGATGAATTCAGAGAAGACATTACAGTTTCCGCACGACCACTGTAAGAAAGAACCAGTAGATTTGGCGAAAATCACCTCTAAATACAATAACTTTGCCACCAAATGGTTTCTGCTCTTTTGTTCTGATAATTGTTGGAATTCATACCGGTTTATAACTATTTATAAATCAACCTATAAATTTATATGCCTAGAATCTCATGTCAATACTAAATAAATTTAGATCTTAAAGTTTCGAATATACCTGGTTATTCGCAGCGGAATGATGAATAGACCAAATCGAGATTTCTAGCACTCCAAACGTCGTGCCTCTACTGGTATCCACACACACACAAACTGGATCAAGACGGGATGCTAGTACCGTTGAGATCAAATCTCAAAACTTGACGAACACTTCGCCTTTATGAATAGGTTTCGGCCATAAGTAAAAAAAACCCACCCACATATCATAACATACTTTCGTATATATACATATGTGAAGCACGTAACCTAATGCAATTAGGTTTGTTATGGGCTTAGCCCATTATTAACTTTGTCCAATAATAATGACCATCATTATATAATTCAAAGTAATTTTAACCTCTTTTATAAACTCACATCACGTATGTGAATATATATATATATATACATATATTATATCATATATAATAATTAGTATAAAACCTAATACATAAATGATTCAGTTTGCTTAGGTGTGTGACCCTGTAGGATCATATAATATTAGTAATGAATTCCCAATTCATAGATTATAAGCGGTTTCTAGCAAAACAATATAACCACCTAATATTATACGATTGTCGAACCTCGACGTTACAACGTTATTAAGAGCAAGTACAAATGATTTTAGGACACTCCCAACAATAATTTCACATAGGGTCCTACAAGATTATCAAAACAATGTCTACTCATCATTGGTGCTTCGTCCCACACAATAAGATCGGCTAATTTCAATAACTCTGCAAGATCTGAACCTTTGGTAATCTTGCAAGAAGTGGTTTCATCAGGATTTATTAGGATACTAAACCTAGAATGAGCAGTATGTCCACCTTCTAATAAAAGAGCTGTGATTCCATTGGAGGCAGTGTTGATAAAATTTTTACCCATTCCACGAATAGCAGCAGATAGTATGATCCAAATAAAAGTTTTCCAGTTCCACCAAAACCAGATAAAAAGAACACACCACCTTTATCGTGAATATCGACATATAATATCTCTTCATAGACAGCTCTTTGCTCATCTGTAATCATAGAGATTAGTCTTTGTTGTTCCTTTCTTTGTTCTTCTTGGTTGTATCTGAGCTCATCGTCCACAAGACGGTTCCCATCATAACTCATGAAATCGTTTGGTTTAGGCATATTACCCCAGTTGTCTAAAGAGCGACAACTTTTTTCTAGAAGACGTTGTATTTCAGAAAGAGCGAAGTTTTTAGTTGATCCTCAGATAGAGTTAAAGCTGCAAAGCATAGTTAAAACTGAACATTATTATATTAACCTGAAGCTGTATTAAATTAGCATACAAACCGATGGATAAATATCTAAACATATGTAAATATTTTGTACCCGGATTATTTAGCTTTTTCTTCTGGTGATACAAAATGTCTTCTGTTAAATGTTCCCATGTCGAATTCCAGACAAGTTCTGGTTGTGTAAGATAATCACTTATTGATATCACTTGTTGGGGTATGCGGGGACCGAAATTCGCACTGTTGACTTATGTTTAAATTAGAAAACTAGGAAAACCCTAATTTTCCAGAGGTCCCGGATCTCTGGGAAAGCCAACGACAAGTGACCAAATAGATGTGGAAATCATGAAAAGATAACAAACGCGTTTAGAGAAAACAGTAGATATTATTTCGAACCCGCGTAAGAGCGTTGCGATCATTACAAAAGATCATAAAAGCTTTGGCCGCAAAGGCTGTCAGCAAGTTACCTAGTTCTAGCGGCCTAAAAGCTCAAACCTAGTTGAGTCACAGCTCGACAACAAAAGACGAAAAAGATACAGAAAAAGTTTTTGATTGATTTCGGACTGAACCTTTTTAAAGGCTGCCTACGTACCCCTTTCGAGGATCAAGCCGAACGTAGTTCAATTGATATAGCTGGACAAGTGAATTGTAATATATGGAACTTGGTCGATTTTTGACAAGTTCAACCTTTCCGTTAACTGTTTGCTTGTTAGAACTGAGTTTTGTTATGATGAATTTACCGTATGATTCCCGTTTCTGGGTCATACGATAATTGTTTGTGAAATCTTTATTTGGCGTTTCAAGACAAATTGCGGATTACCGTTTAGCCGTCAGGTTATTGGAGCGGTGGTCGAATAATGAGCAGCAATTGCTATGAGAATCCGAATGGACTTAAGCATTGCAACTGTTCAATAGGTTTCATCATAGTCAATACCATGAATTTGTTTGTAACCTTTAGCCACCAATCTAGCTTTGTATATCCGTATATTACCATCCATGTCAGCTTTCTTCTTGAAAATCCATTTACACTCAATGGTTTTAACACCATCAGGTAAATCAACCAAAGTCCACACTTTGTTTACTGACATGGAGTCCATTTCGGATTCTGCGGCTTCTCGCCATTAGCTTATCTGTAAACATACGTTTGACATAAGCATCAGAACCCCAAATTTTCAGAAAAGACAAATTTGGAACCTTTCCAGTCCACATCTCATATGGAGTCTTTTCAACTGATTTTGATGGACATCTATTCAGCGTAAACGCAGACGTTTCTCGAGCGTATCCCCAAAAGGATGGTGGAAGATCTGCATGACTCACCATATTTCACTAAAATTCGAGTGAGCTTTGGCTCATCGCCCGAATGTATAGCTATTTAGGTAAGCAACACTTTGCTAATTATATCCAATATAATTTTTGGTTGTCAGACGACATCTTAGGTCTTATCCAACCTATGTCTATAAGCCCAAAACCGTTTTGATAGCCTAGTCAAGTAAACCAATCTTGTTTCACATGGTA
>NC_027751.1:30291970-30303853 GCF_000695525.1 Brassica oleracea var. oleracea
AACAAATTTTAATTCAATTTTAGTTTATATTTAAAATTTATATCAAATATAAAAGATAAATACAATTAATACATAACTAATATGTAATTTAATTGAATTATAAATAATTAAATTAACTTTAGTCTAATTAAAATAATTAATTATTTATATATTTGATTTTAGAATTTAATCTAATTAAATTTAATCAAACGACCAAATCAATTGGACTGACCGGTTGAACTAATATTGAATCAACCGGGTGTCATAATTTGCTAATGCGAATTATGTCAGTTTGAGAATCACATTCATGTATTACAATAATACATGTTAACCTTTAACAACTAAACATGCATGAACACATTATAATATATACGCGTTAAGCAACAAACAACACATGCAGTTCACAGATATCTGGTTTGTGTAATTCAAATACCACAAATTTGAAACAATTTCAAAACAAACGATTACAATCATATTATAATCCTATAACTTAAGCAACTACGATGATCACTAAACAATTTAACAAGATCGATCATAACAAATTATTTATTTATATCAATATATAAACTAAATAAGATTCAATTTCAATATTAAACAAGTAGGCTCTGATACCACTGTTGGAATTCATACCGGTTTATAACTATTTATAAATCAACTTATGAATTTATATGCCTAGAATCTCATGTCAATACTAAATAAATCTAGATCTTAAGGTTTCGAATATACTTGGTTATTCGCAGCGGAATTATGAATAAACCAAATCGAGATTTCTAGCACTCTAAACGTCGTGCCTCTACTGGTATCCACACACACACAAACTGAATCAAGACGGGATGCTAGTACCATTGAGATCAAATCTCAAAACCTGACGAACACTTCGCCTTTATGAATAGGTTTCGGCCAGAAGTAAAAAAACCCACCCACATATCATAACATACTTTCGTATATATACATATGTGAAGCACGTAACCTAATGCAATTAGGTTTGTTATGGGCTTAGCCCATTATTAACTTTATCCAATAATAATGACCATCATTATATAATTCAAAGTAATTTTAACCTCTTTTATAAACTCACATCACGTATGTGAATATATATATACATATATTATATCAATAATAATAATTAGTATAAAACCTAATACATAAATGATTCAGTTTGCTTAGGTGTGTGACCTTATAGGATCATATAATATTAGTAATGAATTCTCAATTCATAGATTATAAGCGGTTTCTATCAAAACATTTTAACCACCTAATATTATACGATTGTCGAACCTCGACGTTACAACGTTATTAAGAGCAAGTACAAATGATTTTAGGACACTCCCAACAATAATTTCACATAGGGTCCTACAAGATTATCAAAACAATGTCTACTCATCATTGGTGCTTCGTCCCACACAATAAGATCGGCTAATTTCAATAACTCTGCAAGATCTGAACCTTTGGTAATCTTGCAAGAAGTGGTTTCATCAGGATTTATTAGGATACTAAACCTAGAATGAGCAGTATGTCCACCTTCTAATAAAAGAGCTGTGATTCCATTGGAGGCAGTGTTGATAAAATTTTTACCCATTCCACGAATAGCAGCAGATAGTATGATCCAAATAAAAGTTTTCCAGTTCCACCAAAACCAGATAAAAAGAACACACCACCTTTATCGTGAATATCGACATATAATATCTCTTCATAGACAGCTCTTTGCTCATCTGTAATCATAGAGATTAGTCTTTGTTGTTCCTTTCTTTGTTCTTCTTGGTTGTATCTGAGCTCATCGTCCACAAGACGGTTCCCATCATAACTCATGAAATCGTTTGGTTTAGGCATATTACCCCAGTTGTCTAAAGAGCGACAACTTTTTTCTAGAAGACGTTGTATTTCAGAAAGAGCGAAGTTTTTAGTTGATCCTCAGATAGAGTTAAAGCTGCAAAGCATAGTTAAAACTGAACATTATTATATTAACCTGAAGCTGTATTAAATTAGCATACAAACCGATGGATAAATATCTAAACATATGTAAATATTTTGTACCCGGATTATTTAGCTTTTTCTTCTGGTGATACAAAATGTCTTCTGTTAAATGTTCCCATGTCGAATTCCAGACAAGTTCTGGTTGTGTAAGATAATCACTTATTGATATCACTTGTTGGGGTATGCGGGGACCGAAATTCGCACTGTTGACTTATGTTTAAATTAGAAAACTAGGAAAACCCTAATTTTCCAGAGGTCCCGGATCTCTGGGAAAGCCAACGACAAGTGACCAAATAGATGTGGAAATCATGAAAAGATAACAAACGCGTTTAGAGAAAACAGTAGATATTATTTCGAACCCGCGTAAGAGCGTTGCGATCATTACAAAAGATCATAAAAGCTTTGGCCGCAAAGGCTGTCAGCAAGTTACCTAGTTCTAGCGGCCTAAAAGCTCAAACCTAGTTGAGTCACAGCTCGACAACAAAAGACGAAAAAGATACAGAAAAAGTTTTTGATTGATTTCGGACTGAACCTTTTTAAAGGCTGCCTACGTACCCCTTTCGAGGATCAAGCCGAACGTAGTTCAATTGATATAGCTGGACAAGTGAATTGTAATATATGGAACTTGGTCGATTTTTGACAAGTTCAACCTTTCCGTTAACTGTTTGCTTGTTAGAACTGAGTTTTGTTATGATGAATTTACCGTATGATTCCCGTTTCTGGGTCATACGATAATTGTTTGTGAAATCTTTATTTGGCGTTTCAAGACAAATTGCGGATTACCGTTTAGCCGTCAGGTTATTGGAGCGGTGGTAGCTCAATTGTTTTCGCATGAAGGTTGTGCTTAGCTTTATAGCCAAGGACGTTGTTGGTAAAGGATTAAACCATGGCACTTTCGTGTTAATACCAAAGCCGTGTTAGTTTATAATTTTTCCTTAAAGGGATGCCGAATTCTGGTTCGGGCTTTACGGGAAGGCGTAGTTAGCCGAGGGCTAAAGGGCGTCTGTCAAGATTGATAGGCCAAGTAAGCCGGAGCTTTCATGTTTTAAGATGGCCCATGGGTGTAGAAAACGATCTTTGCTTTAGGTTTCAGTTATACGACGAATATTTCGTATAATATTTCCTTTAGTCGTATGAAAATTGTTTCCTTTTTATCCGAGGGAGACGAAGCCTGTCCCGACCCAGAACACGTGCAGGGTCAGTTTCGAGGTTATTTCCTGCTCTGATATATCTGAGGGAAGTGAAACGTAGAATCCAGGGCTCTACGATGATAGTAAATGACATGTCAAAGTAGCGATGTTTCCGCAGATTTTACGGGACGCGTTTCTGCTTTGATTTCGATCTTTGGTGAGATATCCTTGGAATCACTCATGGAGTTTTACCAAGGGTCTTCCAGACTTTGGCTAATCGCCGAGTTTTAGTTTGATATTGGTACAGGTTTTCTAAACGCATGATCGCGATAAGAGGTGCTTTATAGTCCTCGAGATTATGTTCGTGATGTTTTAGATATGTTGTTGGTGTTTAGACAAATCTTAGATTGTCGTTTTCCTATTGGGACGATTTTGTTGAGGCATCCTATTGCCTAAGTGTTTTCTACTTATCTCTGAGAGAATTTACCTCATCAAAAGCATTTTTTTTTATGTCGAGGCAAAAAGTTTTTGAAGTAAGGGAGTATGCGAGTATAGTATACGTACCTACTCCTTCCCTTTTTTTTTTGAGGAATAGAATGATCGACAATCCGGGTCGGTTTGAAGACGACACTAGGATTGCGACTTGGTGGTTTTCAGGTTGACAACTTGGAATATGTCGGTTTTTAAGAAAGTTGCTAGGAACAAATCGATTTTAAGACGATGTTCGTGTCTCTAGTTCTTTCTTTTTTTGGGAAGCGAGATAAGTATGCATGGCAATCGTTTCTCGATTTTGCGAGAGTTTAGATCGGTTAGCAAGATCTGCCAAAGCAATTTTAAAGAGCAATACGAAAAATTGCCTATGACTTAGTTCACTAGACTATCCACCTAAGTTTTAAGTTCCCTAAAATTCTATGGCAGTCTAAAAAGAGTTTTATTGCTTAGTACCTTCCTACGAAAATTCCAAGTTTGATCTTGAATCAAGTCGGACATACCTTAGTGTTCTCGGAGATGTAGTTTTGTCTCTTCCCGGTTTTGCTTGCTTATTTCCCCTTCCTCTTCTCGTGTATGTTCGCCATTTTCGATATTGGTGTTTATCCTTTGAAACTTGACATTTATCTTCCGAACTTGACTGTTATCTTCTCCTTAAATACGACATCAATTTTTATAAAAAGGTTCAACGTAATCGTATAGTTGAGGCGGCTAAGGTGTTAAGTTAACCGTTGCCGTTTTATACGATTAATTTGAATTCATGCGAGAAAACAAGTCTTTGCGGGTTTTTTCTTATCATAAAGTTTCAAAGGTAACTCCAATCGAGACGACACAAGAGTCGCTTCGATCGAGATTCAAAGGAGAACGCAAAGATGGAGGTAAAGGCGAGTAGGAGCAAGCCATGGAGTATAGACGAGTCTTATTTATTTTTGTCGTAAAATCTCAACGGAAACTCTGATTTAAGCGAAACGAAAAGCGTTTTGATCGGCATTCATAAGAGAACGTAAAGGAGGATCTTTTTGAGGCCTGGTAGGTCGCTATGTAGCGAGTTGGAGGTCTGACAGGTCGTTATGTAGCGAGTAGGAGAAGTTTAGACGAGTCTAACTTGTTTTCGTCGTAAAATCTCAATGGAAATTCCAATTGGGACGAAACGAAAAGCGTTTCAATGAGGATTCAAAAGAGAACGCAAAGGAAGATCTTTTTGAGGCCTGACAGGTCGCTACATCGCGACCGAGCCATGTACTTGCTCGGTCACTACATAGCGACCGGGCTTGGCTCGAGCTCGGTCGCTACGTAGCGACCAAGCTTGACTCGAGCTCGGTCGCTATGTAGCGACTGAGCTTGGCTCGAGCTCGGTCACTACGTAGCACCCGAGCCGTGTGCGTGCTCGGTCGTTACGTAGCGACCGAGCTTGGCTCAAGATTTACGAAAGTTTGGCTTGAGCTTTACGACCCTACGAAAGTCTCATCATAAAATATTAAATCTTTTCACTTTGCAAATGATGTCTGTAAAACATTGTCGGGTTTAATTTTACAAAACTAATATGAGTTTAATTTTACGAAAGCTGTTTCGTAAACATGTTTTCGAGTTTGGATTGACGAAAGCTGTCTTGTAAAATGTTGTCAAGCTTAATTTTACGAAAATTATTCCGCAAAACTAATATGAGTTTAATTTTATGAAAGCTGTTTCGTAAACATGTTTTCCAGTTCGGATTGACGAAAGCTATCTCGTAAAATGTTGTCAAGCTTAATTTTACGAAAATTATTTTGCAAAACTAATATGAGTTTAGTTTTACGAAAGCTGTTTCGTAAACATGTTTGTGGCTCTTCTGCAACTTTAGTTATAAACGTTGGCTGTGACGAGCTTAACTTATTGCGACTCAACTTAATCAGAATTTTTCTCGTTTTCTGCAGGATAGAATCGAGGAAGTTCTGAGTAATTTTTCCGTAATAAGCTCGAATTCGACTATTTATGTTACCATGGAAGCGACTCTTAAGTATTTTATGAAACCTTAGGTTTCAGAAAATGTTTTAGCAGTGAGGGAAACGATCTTTTGTTTTGCTTTGTTTCGTCTCCGTCAACCATTTTTAGGTTTCGAATGATTTTTAAGAAATCAACTTTGTTTCTCCGGAAGTTATCAAGAAGAAGTACAGCTGTGGGGGTTGCGTACCCGATTTCATGTTCTTCTTTTTTCTGCGAGTAATCTAAGGTTTTTCGGCAGTTTTTGGGAGAGCAAGTTTTATTTTTTCGAAAAGTTTTCGGAAAAAGTCTTTTGTTCAAACCGTAACACGCTGAGATTTCTCAAACTCGGTAATAAGAAGAAGTTTACGGGGTTGGATAGATTTTTCGTTGCCCTTTGTGTTTAGAGGGAGAAATCGCGAGCTTCTTTTAGTGCTCTTCCTGTGGTGGAAAGTCACGACTAAGTTTCGATTTTGTTGAACACTATGGCGTTTCCGTAAGCGTTGGCCATAGGAGAGCAGTCAGTGCTGCGAGTTTGTCTTTCATATATCCAGACATCGTTTCGATCAAGCGTTTTGTGGCCATGGGTAAGAGTAATCCATAATCCCCCCTCCTTCTAGCGCGAGTTTGTCTTTCATATATCCAGACATCGCGTTTTGTGGCCATGAGTAAGAGTAATCCGTAACCCCCCCCCCTCCTTCTAGCTCCAAAATGTGGGAATCGAAATTCGCACTGTCGATTTACGTTTAAATTAGGAAACTAGGAAAATCCTAATTTCCCAGAGGTCCCGGATCTCTGGGAAAGCCAATGACAAGTGACCAAATAGATGCGGAAATCAAGAAAAGATAAAAAACAAGTTTAGAGAAAACAGTAGATCTTATTTCGAACCCGCGTAAGAGCGTTGCGATCATTACAAGAGATCATAAAAGCTTTGGCCACAAAGGCTGTCAGCGAGTTACCTAGTTCTAGCGGCCTAAAAGCTCAAACCTAGTTGAGTCGCAGCTCGATAACAAAAGACGAAAAAGATACAGAAAATGTTTTTGATTGATTTCAGACTGAACCTTGTTAAAGGCTGCCTACGTACCCCTTTCGAGGATCAAGCCGAACGTAGTTCAATTGATAGAGCTGGACAAGAGATCGAACTGCCTGGGCGAGTTCGTCTAGCAATTGAGTGCTAGTCATAGAAACCGAACTTGTCGAGAATAAAGCCTAAAGTTTCTAAGTGCAGAGAATTCTGAATCTAAAAGGTCGTCCCTGGTGCCTCTCGCCTAGGACTCCTTATATATTTGCTCCTAGGTCGGTTTACGCTTTTTCTCATCAGCCCTTAAGCCGTCATAGCTTAAAAATGGAGATATTCCGTTTTTTCCGATCTTCGTGATTATCTTCGGAAACTTCACATTTATCTGCGGAAACTTGACATTTATCTTGCATTACGAACCAAGCATAAACCGTCATATGGCTTATGGGCTTTTGGTTAAGAAATCGTAAGTGGGCTTCGAGCTTCGTGTTAGGTCTCTTTGGGCCGTCTTTGGCTCGAAATGGTTATTAAGGTTTCTTCGATAAAAGCAAACTTCCTGCGGTTTTTATCGTAAAGTTTCACTGATGACTTCGTGTGACGAGAAACATAGAATGATTTAGCCACGGTCTACGGGAGATAGCATTAAAAGACTAGACGAGAATGCATGGATTCGTGTCGTATCAACGTTTTGGGAGAGCCCGATCGCTACGTAATGACCAAGCCGTGTGCGTGTAATACATTTGACAGGGAGGGGACCAGTGTCCACTACGTGGCATTATTTGGATAATCATACGTATAAATACCTAACTTTGGTAAAAGTTGTAGGTCAAACCTAGTAAACGTCTAAGTCTACGAGTTCTCTCCAAACTTTTGTAAAATCATTTAAATGTTCTTAATAAAATAAATTTTCTCTTTTTGTATAAATTATTTGCATTCTCCTAGATATATCACGGATCTTAGAATTTTTTGTGGTCGTACATATTACTCCCTCCGTTTCATTGTAAGTATTGTTTAAGGTTTTTGCACACGAATTGAAAAATGATTAAATATTCTGTTTTACTTCTATTTAATACATAGTTTTGTTTGCTTTTATTAATTAATTAACTAAGAGTAAAAGTAAAAACTGAAAAAAAAACATTTAATATTTGCATTAAAAATGTAAAACGACACTTATAATAAAACAAAACTTAAATGCTAAAACAACATTTAATATGAAAGGATGAAGTATGTGTTTGTAAATTACACAACTGTAACATTCCAAGAACCATGTGCAGATTTTATATATGATACTCCCTCCGTTCCTAAAAGATTTATATTTTAGAATTTTCACATTTTTTAATAAAACAAATTAAAACTTAGTTATAAATGCATAGGTTTTGTAATTTATATTTCCTATATTTTTAAACCAATAAAATTAAAAAAATGCAATTAATGTTCTTGAACTTCACAATTTCTCATTATTAGTTGACAAAAGTTACTTTGAAAATATAAAATATTTATCTTTTTGAAACAAATTTTTTCTCTAGAATATGAATCTTTTAGGAACAGAGGGAGTATAATATTTTGTGGAAATATCTTTTAGTTTGCTCCAGGATAATTTTTTATCTTAACTATTATTTGAATCTACAAGGCTTGGTCTCTGATGGATGCTGGGGATAGGAATATATGGACTTACTGACATACATAACTTAGGGGGAATCTATTAGACCGCTTCGCTCATGGAACTCAGACACTAGAGACGATGGTTGTACATCGGCTCCAGCGGACTCCACACTTTCTCAAACCAAGAAGTTGAATGTTCTCAAACCAACAGGGTCGAAAACGCGTACGACGAAGTTAATGTCCAAATCTCCGTAAAAATCAGCGTGAACACTTTTTACGAAAGTTATTCTTCGTAAAAAGAATCTTTACAAAGAGCCTTGCGGTAAAATCTTGTTCTAATCCCAATCGAACCACAAAATACCGATTGTCCGAAGGCAATGGACACGTATCCAAATCGGCCACGGACAAGCTCAAGTATGGCCATCGGACCACGCACAAGCCAAGGTAGGTCGCTACGTAGCGACCGAGCATTCACACGGCTCAGTCGCTACTTAGCGACTGAACTCCAGCCAAGCTCGGTCCCTATGTAGCGACCGAGCACGTACACGGCTCCGTCGCTATGTAGCGACCAAGCTCTAGCCAAGCTCTAGCCAAGCTCTTGCCAAGCTAGGTCGCTACGTAGCTACCAAGCACGCACACGGCTTGGTCGTAGCGACTGAGCTCCAGCAAAGCTCGGTCGCTACGTAGCGACCGAGCACGTACACGGCTCGATCGCTTCGTAACGACCGAACTCTCCCAAAACGTTGATACAACACAAATCCATGCATTCCCGTCTACTCTTTAATGCTATCTCTCGTAGGCCATGGCTAAACCATTCTTTGTTTCTCATCACTCGAAGTCATCAGTCAAACTTTATGATAAAAACCGCGGGAAGTTTGTTTTTATCGAAGAAGCCGTAATAAACGTTTCGAGTCAAAGACGGCCCAAAGAGACCTAAAACGCAACTCGAAGCCCACTTACGATTTTTTAACCGAAAACCTATAAGCCTTATGACGGTTTATGCTTGGTTCGTAAGGCAAGATAAATGTAAAGTTTCCGCCGATAAATGTGAAGTTTTCGAAGATAATCACGAAGATCGGGAAAATTGGAATATCTCAATTTTTGAGCTATGACGGCTTAAGGGCAGAAGGGGAAAGGCACAAACCGACCTAGGAGCAAGTATATAAGGAGTCCTAGGTGAGAGGCAAAGGGGATTCGAGACACAACAAACTTAGCACTTAGAGCAATTTAGACAATTTTTTGTGTTTGTTATTCGAGCTGCGACTTAATTAGGTTTAGCAGCTTTAGAGTTTAAGAACTAGGAATCTCGCCGACAGCTCTCGTTGCCCAGGCTCTGACCTTGTTGTAACGCTCAAACGCGAATTCAGAATAAGATCTACTTTGCACTCTTTTTGATTTCTTATCTTTTCTCGTCTTTATTTCGTGTTATGATTTCTTGGCGTGTGGTATTAGCAGATATCTGGGACCTTTGGGAAATTATGGTTCTCCTACTTTCCTTATTTAAACGAAAATCGACAGTGCAAATTTCGGTTCCCACAGTTTGACACTAGAAGGAGGGGACATACAGATCAATCTAACTCTCAACCACGACACGCTCGACCAGACATGTCAACTGACGACACAAATAACATGCGGACTCCTCTCAACGGAGTAAGCAACGACGACCAAAACACTCCAGTAGTGGCCGTGTGTGCGGCCAACGCAACAGCTAACGCTGCAACGCTCGAGGAGTTCAAAAAGATGTTCTCTGCCTAAGAAAAGAGGTCAGAAGAACTAGACAAGCTCGTGGGTACCTTGACGAAAAAGGTCAAAACCTTAACGGCAAGAAACCGTGCTGTCCTCCCTCGCGGATCTACGAAAATCCGCGGAAGAAAACTCGACTTTGCAACTCCGCTCGACAGGCCTAGAACATCGCAGGAACAACCTTCGGGCCAAAACCCCAGCGAAACATCCCCTGCTGAGAAACAGAACTCTAAAAACCCTCTATCCCCTGAAAAGGACACAGAGGCCGATGAAGTCGAGCATGTCGACTTGGATCCCAGCGACGTTTCCAACGATACGGAAGAGGACGCTGACGTACATCCAAGGAGAACCAGAAGCCGATCGGCTCGGGAAGACTCTCCGTTTGATAAACCAATGACAGAAGAAAAGGAAAACCTCTACTGGGTCGAACAGTAGGAGTTAGCCGAAAATCAAACTGAGATCACTCGCAGAAAACGCCGACAAGCTCGAAAACCTGACGAAAAATACATACGCGACCTTCGCGATTACATAACTAAAACTGCAGCAGAAGTAAGGGCCGTGGAATCCCAGATCAATCACGCTACCAGCGCCGCCCCAGAGATCGATAGACTACTCGATGGAGCTCGGAAAACACCTTTCACTGCTTGCATCTCGGATACCAAAGTGTCTGATCCGGGAAAAATCAAAGTTCCAAAATACGATGGTACCGCTGATCCTAAAGCGCATCTTCAGGCCTTTCATATCACGATGGGAAGGGCCAGACTGAAAGATAGCGAAAAAGACGCCGGCTACTGCCGTCTGTTCGTTGAAAACCGGGAAGGAGCGGCTCTCGAATGGTTTTTGCGCCTTAAGAGAAAATCCATCAGAAGTTTCTTCCAGCCCGTATCAGAATTTCTCAAACAATATTCTATGTTCATATATCGAGAAACATCTGATGTCGATCTCTGGAGTCTATCCAAGAGGGAGGACGAACCTGTCCGCGAGTTCATCAGCCGATTCAAGCTGGTTATGTCAAGGGTTTGCGGAATAAGCGACAAAGTTGCCATAGACGCGCTCATCGAAATTCAGAAAATGGATAACACTTGACAAACCGCGAATGATCCAGGACGCCCGTCACAAGGCGACGGACTACATCATAATCGAAGAGGAAACAAAAGTTTTGTCGCAAAAACATAAGTCGACAAAAACGTCCTCGAAAGATACAGACCAAAAGACTAAGAAGAAAAACTCTCGTAACGACAAATACGTTCATCACGAGGAGGAAGAGCTTCAAGGAACGCATAACTACACAATCAACTCGGAACAGGGCAGAACCTCGGGCAATACATGGATTCGCAATCCATGATACGACGAAAAATACCTTTTGCGAGTTCCACCAGACCCGAGGGCACTTGACGACCAACTGCAAAATCTTGGGAGCGAGGCTGGCTGCAAAGCTACTAGCTGGAGAGCACTCCGAAGTGACCAGCGTAAAAGATCTCATCCTTGAGACCAATCATCCCCCAAAGACCGACAAAAATCTGCCCGCAGAAAATTCTCCTCGGAGAAATCAGGCGGGAGATAAACGCGGAAGGAGATCGGACGACAAAGGAAACGATAACAATCGTCGCAGAGTGAATATGATCATCGGAGGATCGCAGTACTGCAACAACACGGTCTCGGCCATCAAGGCCTACCAGCTGTTGGGGTCAAAATTGGTCACGACGAAATCAATGTCTGAAAGTCCGTGTTGGGGTCGAAAACGGTTACGACGAAGTTAACTTCCAAATCTTCGCAAAATACAAGTATATCTTTCCGCAACAAATCATGCTCGGTCAAGAAAACGTCACAACGTATGTTCCCGAGATAAAGCTTCGTTCGAATTCTATTTAGATCAAACATAAGCCATCGGAACCATACACAGACGGATAGGTTCGAGTATGACAATCGGAACACGGACGAACCAAGCTCGGTCATTACGCAACTACCGCACATGCACGCTGTCCGGTC
>NC_027751.1:30303969-30313768 GCF_000695525.1 Brassica oleracea var. oleracea
AAGCATCCATCCCGCTCGGTCGCTACGTAGCGACCGAGCTCGAGCCAAGCTCGGTCGCTACGTAGCGACCGAACGTGCGTTCTGATCGGTCGCTACGTAGCGACCGAGCTCTTCCGAAACTTTGATACGACACTAGTCCATGCATTCTCGCCTACCCTTCGATGCTATCTCCCGAAGACCGTAGCAAACCCATTTTATGTTTCCCGCCATTCTAAGTCATCGATCAAAATTTACGTTAAAAACTGCGGAAAGTTCGTTATTTATCGAAAGAAGCCGTAACAAACGCTTCAAGCCAGAAGACGGCCCAATGGGACCTAAGACATGGCTCGAGGCCCAACTTACGATTTCTTAAACAACAGCCCGTAAGCCGCATGACGGTTTACGCTTGGTTCACAAAGAAAGATAAATGTCAAGTTTCCGCGGATAAATACAAAATTTTGAAGATAATTACGAAGATCGGAAAAATTGGAATATCTCCATTTTTATGCTATGACGGCTTAAGGGAAGAAGAGGAAAAGCGTAAACTGACCTAGGAGCCAGTATATAAGGAGTCCTAGGCGAGAGGCATGGGAGAGAACTTTTTAGACTGAGAACTCTCGGCACTTAGATACTTTGAGGCATTATTCTCGACATGTTCTGTTTCTATGACTGGCACCCGATTACCAGACAAACGCGCACAAGCAGTTCGATCTCTTGGTTCACTCTTGAACTACGTTCGGCTTGATCCTCGAAAGGGGTACGTAGGCAGCCTTTCATAAGGTTCAGTCCGAAATCAATCAAAAACCTTTTCTGTACCTTTTTCGTCTTTTGTTATCGAGCTGCGATTCAACTAGGTTTGAGCTTTTAGGCCACTAAAACTAGGTAACTCGCTGACAGCCTTTGCGGCCAAAACTTTTATGATCTCTTGTAATGATCGCAACGCTCTTACGCGGGTTCGAAATAAGATCTACTGTTTTCTCTAAACTCGTTTGTTATCTTTTCATGATTTCCGCATCTATTTGGTCACTTGTCGTTGGCTCTCGCAGAGATCCGGGACCTCTGGGAAATTAGGGTTTTCCTAGTTTCCTAATTGAAACGGAAATCGACAGTGCGAATTTCGGTTCCCACACCAGCGAAAGGCCGAGTCAACTGCAAATTGGCCTCCATGGTCTCCTCCCCATGATGAATAAATCAACTCGATCACTTTCACGGAAGAGGAAGCCGGCGGAATCGATCAACCCCACTGCGATCCACTCGTCGTAGATCTCATCGTATGAGACCTGGAGGTTGCAAGAGTCCTTATTTACACGGGGAGCACTGTTAACATTATCTTCCGTGATACTCTCAAAAGGATGGACATCAAACTCGGGGAAGTTACCCCGACACCGAAACCATGGACAAGTTTTTCTGGTGAAACATCAATGACTCTCGGATCAATCCAGCTACCGGTCATGGCCAAGGAAGTCACCAAGATCGTCGACTTTGCGGTGGTCGATCATCCCACTATCTATAACATGATCATGGGGACCCCATGCCTGAACGCCATGAAAGTCGTTCCATCAACATATCAGTTGGGCATCAAGTTCCCAACCCAGAACGGGATCACAGCCATCTGGGGTTGTCAAAAATAGTTGCGACTTTGCTTTCTCGCAGAGCATAAGTTAAGACAAATCAAAACTACCTCGATGGTAAATCACAAACGCACGAAGTTAGCGCAGCCCTTTGCTAAAGACACTTCAAAGAAAGACGACTCAACATCGTCTGCTGAAGCAAATGCCTCGGACATTGAAACTCAGCCTGATTCCGAAGTCAACGCTACAACTCAGCCGGAGAAGAAACACCCGGACCAAGACCCTGCCACAATCACGACGATTAAGGCAGTCAACGCAGCACCAAACGCCGAATAAAAACACTCGCGGCATGAAATAGAAATACGAGATGGCTTGATCCTCGAAAGGTGTACGTAGGCAGCTCGTCGAAAGACAAGTTCAGCTATCCCCCTCTCTAAAAAGGGGGGGAGGGGGGGTACTCCCACGTTTTAAAACATGCATTATTGTACTCGAGGTTTTTAAAACTTTTATTACAATACGTATTTTATGAACTCTTGCGCTTCAGCTACGCAAAAAGTCTCAGGACGCGCTCAAACAATCCCTACAAACATTAAATTCTTGTCAACGACCATATTTGATCTAAATCGTAAAACATCCGCGAACCTTTCAGGACGAAAAACGTACGTATAGTCTTCAAAACAACAGCGAGACGCCGCTAAAGTTAGAATCAAGACTATATGAACACCTATCCAAACGCGACCACAAAATTATCAAACAAATACTCAGATCCCGCTCGTCGATTGGCCCCGACGAACGCATCAGCCGTCTTACACAAACGCAATCATTCTTCTCAAAAAAGATGACACTCTTACATCCGACGCAAGGATAAAAGCACGCTATATAAAAAAATTACCAAAATTTTGGTCAAACACTTATAGTTGGCTTAAAAATTGTCTCTGGAGAGATGCTCGATTCATGCAATACAAGTCGTATAAGCCGAGAACCTATCGCGGACTTTAAATCGGTACAAATCAGGTTAAATCGCAACAGGAAAATCAATAGCCGGCTAGTCACCGCATAAAACCTTAAAACCGAAAATAAACCTAGGTCTTGCCCTAAACCCAGCACACTGGTCTCTAACATCTCAAGACATGATATCTAAAAGAGATACGAGATCTTAAACCATGTCTCTCCGTCCATATCTTAACGTTCACGAAAACTTCGTAAAAGTAGATAAGCGAATTTTACGAAAATTCACATCTCAAGCGAACCATCAGATTGAACATCTCGTTACAAATAAATATGAGACGACAACTCATATTTATTTCACACATACTCAGAACAAGGTACTTCGATAAATATTCGTCATATATATAAAACTGCAGAGCGGTAGGGATTCAAAGCCACCAACAGCCAGTCCCGATAAAAACAAAGCGGCAGAAAGGCCCACACAAAGTCTCAGC
Source organism: Brassica oleracea var. oleracea (assembly GCF_000695525.1). Taxonomy (NCBI): domain Eukaryota; kingdom Viridiplantae; phylum Streptophyta; class Magnoliopsida; order Brassicales; family Brassicaceae; genus Brassica; species Brassica oleracea. The sequence continues at coordinate 30,306,962 of NC_027751.1, forward strand.
ATAAAGGCCACACTCGGCCAGATACATATAAAAAAGGCCACACTCAGCCATAAACACAAGATAAGGGGAAACCGCTTCCCGACAAACGCCAACTTCGACCCTCACAGATCAAGTTAAAATTCCCAGAAAAAGAGGCTCCGACTGCGTCCCCGCGATAATCAACTTCCTCATCATCACCAGCAACCTCGGTCGCGACCTCCTCTGTGTCGGGAGAAACTGAGATGGGATCCCCAGAATCCCTGAATCCTCTTGTCGATAGGGAGAATAAGCTCCTCGGCATTGGTATAATCATCCATGCCATCTTTCATGGTCGCCATCTCATCCCCGAAATCAAAGTCATCCGTCTGCGTCTTCCAGAGGGTACCGACTGAACCATGACATTCATGAAAATCGCCCTCCAAGGAATAAGCCTCCTTAAGGTTGCCATACTCGGTCTTGAACTGCGAAGCACGGTTTCTCATCACCTCGACAATCTCTCTCCTACCTTTCCTCTCCGCTCGACGGATGAGCCTGTCGTAATCCTTGGCAAGCTTCGAATCTCGCTCTAAAACTTCGTTCTGCATACGCGCAAGGTCATTTTCCGCTTTCTCCGCCTTGAAGCGATAAACCATGGCATCCATGTGGCTCGCCTCAAGAGCTGAGCCGAGCAAGTTCAGACCTTGCAAAAATGACCAACGTGTTAAAAAAAAAAATAATAATAAAGAAGGAAAAAGCGCATGATCCTATCCGCAAAATTTCTAAAAAAAGAGAGCAACTTACCCCATTGATTATACGAGATCCTTCCGCGACTATCTTAGACCTTCCCATTTCATCCACTGATGAGGGAGGATCGAAACTCGAGGGTAGACCGGCAAAGAAATCGTCAAAATTTGGGATAGGCGCCTTGCTCGTACCGCTACTGTCAAAATAAGCTAGGTCCGGGTCCCATCCTGGGAGGATAGAATCATCTATGGAGAAATCTATGTCACCAAGGTCAATGCCTTTGCCCTTCGAGGACCTCACGTTCATCTCCTCTGCGGAAACATCGCAAGGAGCAGGACCATCGGACTCAGAACCACTATCCGCTCCCACGCCCACTTCGAAATCAGGATGCACAAGCCTCAACGCCTTACGAACTCTCCTCGGCGTAAAGGAGGTCCAGAAAAATGGACCGTTCCTGAGAAGATCCCTCATTTCGACCACGTCTTTAGGGAATGGAGGGAGCAGGTTGATGAAGGGACTGTCATTCGGCTTACTCCGGAACAGTTGGATACAACTCTTTTCGACAGATGCAGCGCTTATACAGACGAAAAAGAAGAACTTCTTCCACGAGTTAGAGTTGGAGATTAGCCCCTTGATCACCTACATATAGTTCCGAGGGGCCAACCGGAAATTATCCGGCTTCGAAACGAGTTGCAGCCTAAAAAGCGCTTCAAAGTGGTCAATGGTAAGGGAGAGACCATGCTTATAGCTCAGGATCACGACCCCAGTGAGATGCTGGAAACTGGTGGGATTCAGCTGGCTTACCGATACCTCGAAACGATCCAACACACGGACGATGATTTCAGGAATCGGAAACCACAAACGACAGTGCACCAAGAACGACTCGTAGCAAGTAAAATAACCCTCCGAAGGATTATCAGCGTCTTCCCCACGACAAGGAATTCAAAACTCTACCGCGTCTTGAGGAATTCACAAGTGCTCCTGCTCGTCACGCCTCTTGTGGGAACCGAAATTCGCACTGTCGATTTCCGTTTAAATTAAGAAAGTTGGAGAACCCTAGTTTCCCAGAGGTCCCGGATATCTGCTAATACCACACGCCAAGCAATCAGAACATGAAATAAAAACAATAAAAAATAAGAAATCGTAAAAAGAGCAAAAGGTGTCTTATTCCGAATTCTCGTATGAGCGTTACAACAAGGTAGAAGCCTCGGCTATGAGAGTAGTCAGCAAGATCCCTAGTTCTAACAACCTAAGACTGCAAAACATAGTTGCGTCGCAGCTCGAAATAACAAAAACGGAAAGTTGCCTAATTGCTCTAAGTGCTAAGTTTGCTCAAAAAAAGTTCTCCTTTGTGCCTCTCGCCTAGGACTCCTTATATACTTGCTCCTAGTTCGGTTTACGCTTTTCCCCTTCTGCCCTTAAGCCGTCATAGCTTAAAAATGGAGATATTCCATTTTTCCAGATCTTCGTGATTATATGCGGAAACTTCACATTCATCCGCGGAAACTTGACATTTATCTTGCCTTACGAACCAAGCATAAACCATAATACGGGTTATGGGCTTTTGGTTAAGAAATCATAAGTGGGCTTCGAGCTTCGTCTTAGGTCTCTTTGGGCCGTCTTTGACACGAAACGTTTATTACGGTTTCTTCGATAAAAACAAAATTCCCGCGGTTTTTATCGTAAATTTGACTGATGACTTCGAGTGACGAGAAACATAGAATGGTTTAGCCACGGTCTAAGGGAGGTAGAATTTAAAGAGTAGACGATAATGCATAGATTCGTGTCGTCTCGACGTTTTGGGAGAGTTCGATTGCTATGTAGTGACCGAGCTTTGGCTCGAGCTCAGTCGCTACGTAGCGACCGAGTTTTAGCTCGAGCTCGGTCATTGCGTAGCGACCGAGCTTGGTTGTCCGTGGTCCGATTACAATACTCGAGCTTGTCTTTAGTCCAATTTCCATACTCGAGCTTGTCCGTGGTCGGTTCGGATTCGTGTCTGTTGCCTTGGGACAATCGGTATTTGGTTCGATTAAGATTAGAACAAGATTTTATCGTGAGGCTCTTTGTAAAGATTCTTTTTATGAAGTATAACTTTGTAAAGATTCTTTTCATGAAGTATAACTTTGTAAAGATTCTTTTTATGTAAAGATTCTTTGTAAGGATTCTTTGTAAAGATTCTTTTTATGAACTATAACCGTTTTGGACCCCAACACCTCTCTAGACCGAACGCTGGCTCATGACAGAGAACGACGTTTCGATAGGAGGAGTAATCGAACCATATCTCGCCGTCCACCATGTCGCATTTTCGGATGGATCTATCGAGTGCGGCACGAACTCGACCTTTGGTACAAGAATATCGTCATGAACACCTTCAGACGAGGAACCGCGGGAGGTACCTCTTTTCGAAGTCTTGTTTATGCTAGACATCTTGTAAACTTTAAGAAAACAAGAAGAAAGAGAGTAAGAGGAAGAGGGAAAATTTTTTCAAACAACTTCTTATGAGAATGAGTAAGTGAAGATGATGAGGAAAGTTACCTTCCTTCTTATAGGCATAGGAAATTACTATTTGCCTACGGACTCTTTGATAGAAACTTCACCCAAATACGCCAATCTTGTCTAAAACATCATACCGCACGCTAGAATCTCGTCGGAAATCCACGATTCTAACGGGCTGGGGGAATAACTGTTGGGGTCGAAAACGGTTACGACGAAGTTAATATCCAAATCTCCGTAAAAATCAGCGTGAACATTTTTTACGAAAGTTATTCTTAAAAAGAGTCTTTACAAAGAGCCTTGCGGTAAAATCTTGTTCTAATATCAATCGAACCACTAAATACCGATTGCCGAAGGCAACAGACACGTATCCATATCGGCCACATACAAGCTCAAGTATGGCCATCGGACCACGCACAAGCCAAGCTCGGTCGCTACGTAGCGACCGAACTCCAGCCAAGCTCGGTCGCTTCGTAGAGACCGAACTCCAGCCAAGCTCGGTCGATACGTAGCGACCAAACTCTCCCAAAACGTCGATACGACACGAATCCATGCATTTTCGTCTACTCTTTAATGCTTTCTCCCGTAGGCCATGGCTAAACCATTCTTTGTTTCTTATCACTCGAAGTCATCAGTCAAACTTTATGATAAAAACTGTGGAAGTTTGTTTTTATCGAAGAAACCGTAATAAACGTTTCGAGCAAAGACAGCCCAAAGAGACCTAAAACGCAACTCAAAGCCCACTTACGATTTCTTAACCGAAAACCCATAAGCCTTATGACGGTTTATGCTTGGTTCGTAAGGCAAGATAAATGTCAAGTTTCTGCGGATAAATGTGAAGTTTCCAAAGATAATCATGAAGATCGGAAAAATTGGAATATCTCCATTTTTGAGCTATGACGGCTTAAGGGCAGAAGGGGAAAGGCGCAAACCGACCTAGGAGAAAGTATATAAGGAGTCCTAGGTGAGAGGCAAAGGGGATTCGAGACACAGCAAACTTAGCACTTAGAACAATTTAGGGAATTTTCCGTTTTTGTTATTCGAGCTGCGATTCAATTAGGTTTAGCAGCTTTAGAGTTTTAGAACTAGGAATCTCGCCGACAGCTCTCGTAGCCCAGGCTCTGACCTTGTTGTAACGCTCAAACGCGAATTCGGAATAATATCTACTTTGCTCTCTTTTCAATTTCTTATCTTTTCTCGTCTTTATTTCTTGTTCTGTTTGCTTGGTATGTGGTATTAGCAGATATCCACGACCTCTGGAAAATTAGGGTTCTCCTTTTTCCTTATTTAAACGGAAATCGACAGTGCGAATTTCGGTTCCTACATCACTCAAATTACCCTAAGGAGTGATTTTTACTCTCTCAAATAAGAGGCCAAGTTGTAGCACTTAGGGATTGAATCCACAGAGAACTAGGGCACACAAAAGATATAAGAGTTATATGATTAAGCTAGGCTAATAGTTTTAATGTAAATTGCAGTGGTGAGTAAGGCAGTTGCTCGGATGATTGATCTTAGGGTTTCTATTCATACAATCATGATTATAGTAGTGTAGAGACTAATTAAGATTGTATATTGCATATTCTAGAACTCAAACAATGGAATAATCTATCAACTTTTGTTTGTTTAGATTATATATTATTGTCTAGATCTAAGACCTCAACTGACGTTTGTTGGTCTTGAGAAAGTGTTGATCGATGCTATCAATGGATAGTCGATCGATACACCTTTCAGTTTGTCGATCGATTCAACTAGGGAGTTGTCCATCGACGTCCCTTCTAGCAAGCTTTAGTCAGCGGGTTTGAACGTGTTCACTAGGTTTAACTAAATCAGATGTCGCTTTTTTCTAGAAATCCTAGCACAATATAAATTAGATCAGACAAAGTACCATGCTTCCGCTTGCGCCCAATTATCTAAGAATAGAGTCCTAGTTAGCTAATCTAGAACGCAAGCATTGAAGGCAATTCAATTAATGGATATCCAGACAATTTAGCAGTTCTATATTTTGGGCTAATCCCTCATGACTATCTGAACCCTAAATCTAACAAGGTGAATCTATTAATACATGATACTTGTCACAGAAATCATAGATGAATAGATGAAATTGCAATAGATATAAAAACAAAAGGAGTTCCATGAGGACTCTGAAGGAGTTCCAAGAGGTCTCTGAAGGAGTTCCAGGAGGACTCTGAAGGCGTTCCTCCCATCTCTCCTAACCTAAGAGAAACAATAGAATAAAGCTTTGTGTTGGGGTCAAAATCGGTCACGACGAAATCAATGTCCGAAAGTCCGTAAAAATCAGCATGAACGTTTTTACGAAAAGTAATTGTTGGGGTCGAAAACGGTTACGACGAAGTTAATATCCAAACCTCCGCGAAAACAAGTGTGAGTATTTTTCTACGACAATTATGCTTGGTTAAAAGAATGTCACGACACATGATCTCAAGATAAAACCTTGTTCAAGTCTCGGTTGGATCAAACACAAGCTGTCCCAAGGTAACGGAAACATATCTAAACCCGCCACGGATAGGTTTGAGTGTGACGATCGGAACACGGACAAGCCAAGCTCGAGCCAAGCTCGGTTGCTACATAGAGACCGAGCGTCCGTCCCGCTCAGTCGCTACGTAGCGACCGAGCTCGAGATCTTCCGAAACGTCGATACGACACGAATCCATGCATTCTCGTCTACCCTTCGATGCTGTCTCCCGAAGACCGTAGCGAACCCATTTCATTTTTTCCGCCATTCAAAGTCATCAATCAAACTTTACGATGAAAACCGCGGAAAGTTCGTTTTTGTCGAAAGAAGTCGCAATAAACGCTTCATGACGAAAGACGGCCACAAGGGACCTAAGACATGACTCGAAGCCCACTTTACGATTTCTTAACCAACAGCCCGTAAACCATAGGACGGTTTACGCTTGGTTCGCAAGGAAAGATAAATGTCAAGTTTCCGCGGATAAATACGAAGTTTTGGAAGATAATTACGAAGATCAAGAAAAATGGAATATTTCCATTTTTGGCTATGACGGCTTAAGGGCAGAAGGGGAAAAGCCTAAACCGACCTAGGAGGGAGTATATAGGGAGTCCTAGGCGAGAGGCATGAGGGGAGAACTTTTTAGACTCAGAACTCTTGTCACTTAGAAACTTTGAGGCATTATTCTCGACATGCTCTGTTTCTATGACTGGCACCCGATTACCAGACGAACGCGCACAAGCAGTTCGATCTCTTGGTTCACTCTTGAACTACGTTCGGCTTGATCCTCGAAAGGGGTACGTAGGCAGCCTTTCATAAGGTTCAGTCCGAAATCAATCAAAAACATTTTCTGTATTTTTTTTGTCTTTTGTTAACGAGCTACGACTCATCTAGGTTTGAGCTTTTAGGCCGCTAGAACTAGGTAACTCGCTGACAGGCTTTGCGGCCAAAGCTTTTATGATCTCTTGTAATGATCGCAACGCTCTTACGCGAGTTCGAAATAAGATCTACTGTTTTCTCTAAACCCGTTTGTTATCTTTTCATGATTTCCGCATCTATTTGGTCACTTGTCGTTGGCTCTCGCAGAGATACGACACCTCTGGGAAATTAGGGTTTTCCTAGTTTCCTAATTTAAACAGAAA
>NC_027751.1:30313834-30316496 GCF_000695525.1 Brassica oleracea var. oleracea
GGGGGGGGGTACGGATTACTCTAACTCATAGCCGGAAAACGCTTGATCAAAACAATGTCTGGAAATACGAAAGGCAAAATCGCAGTTCGCAACAACGCTGGTAAGAAAACTCCAGCCGCCACTGCGCCTATGGCCAACGCTTATGAAAACGCCACAGTTCTTGAGAAAATTGAAAACCTAGCCGGGATTTTTCGCCACAGGAAGTGCAATGAAACGAGCTCACGATTTCTCTGTCTAAACATAAAGGGAAACGATAAAATTTTATCAAACCCCGTAAGTTTGGCTCATTACCGAAATAAAGAAGTCTTAACGTGTAAGGGTTTTACCAATACAGGTTTTTCGAATTTTTTTCGGAAAAGTAAACCTTGCTCTCCCCAAAACCGCAGAAAAACCCTAGGTTAATTGCGGAAAAAAGAAACACAGAAAATTAGATACATAACTCACCGCTGTACTTCTTCCGAATATCTTGCGGAAAAACCCTAGGTTAGCCGCAGAGAAAAAAGGAGAAGCACAGCAAATCAGGTACATAACTCGCCGCTGTACTTCTTCCGAATATCTTTCGGAAAAACCCTAGATTAATCGTAGGAAAAGGAAAACGCAGCCAATCGGTTACGAAACCTCCGCGGCTGTACTACTTCCAAATAACTTTCAAAGAAACAAAGTTGATTTCCATAGAATCACTCAAAACCTAAATCGACTGACGAAGACTAAATAAAGCAAAACGGGAGATCGTATCCCCACCGCTAAAACGTTTTCCGAAACCTAAGATTTCGTAAGAATTCAAGTATCACTTCCATAGTAACAAATTCCGCGAATTGTCGATGTTTGTCACCTAAATCTTACTTCGGAAAAAACTACTCGAAACTTCCACGGATCAATCCCACGGATAAGAGAAAAACTTCTGACTAAGTTTGTTTGCAATAATTAACCTCGTCACGGCACTCGTATAGCCAAAACTTGAAAACGTCTTTACGGAACAAATCTCGTAAAAATTAAGCTCGACAACATTTTACGAAACATCTTTCGAAAAATTTAAATCGATAACATTTTGCGAAATAACCGTCGTAAAATTAAACTCGATATTATTTTTCGGAACAATTTTCGTAAAACTACAATTGGCAACAAATGACAACCTTCGAAAATCTAACGACGATCTTAGAAAAAGAGTCTCGGATAAGGAAAGAGATGGAGCGAAATCCGAGAATAAAAATTCGCCCATCCACCTCTCTCCACGGTCTCACCATCCTTCCTCTCTCGCCTTGATCTGTGGCCAAACCCTCATCACCTATATTGGCAGCAGCCAAAACGCGGCCAGGAAAGCAGAGAAGTCCAGGAATAATTAATATTCTTGCTACTCGAAGTGGGCAGACAGACACAAAAAGAGAAGGGCAAATGAGCAAGCAAAACGGAGAAGAGGCTAACCCGAATCTTCGAGAGAACTAAGGTATTTCCGACTTGAAAGTTTTGAAATCAGACTTAGAAGTTTCGTAGGAAATTACTAAGAAATAAAAACTCCTTTGAGACTGCTATAGAACTTTAGGGAACTTAAAACCTAGGTGGATAGTATAGCGAACTAAGTCTTATGCAATTTTTCCTGTCTCGATATATTGTTCCAAAACTGATCAGCTAGATCTTGCAAACTGATCTAAACTATCGGAAAATCGAGAAACGATCGCCACGCGTATCCAGCTCGCTTCTTAAAGAGAGAAAAAAACTAGAGACATGAACGTCGTCTTAAAACCGATTCGTTTCTAGCAATATTCTCAAAACGAAATCACAGTCCCAGCGTCGTCTTTAAATCGACCCGGATTGTCGATCATTCTAAGCCTCGGAAGAAGAAACGTACACAACCCTTCAAAGTATCGGTTCAAACGTTTTCTTTCGTAAAAAAGGGGGGGAAGTAGGTACATATACTATACTCGTATATTCCCAAAATTCAAAAACTTTTGCCTTGTCATCAAGAAAACACTTTCGTCAAAGCAAACTCTCGCAACAATAGGCAGAAAAACATTTAGGAGATACGATGCCTCCATAAATCTTCCTAAAAAGGCAAACGACAATCTAAAATTCGTCTAAACGCTAGCAACATATCCAGATGATCATGAACATAATCTCAAAAACTATAAAACATTTCTTGTCGCAATCATGCGTATAGAAAACGTGTACCAATATCAAATTGAAACTCGACGATTAGCCAAAGTCTTGAAGCCCTTTCCGGCTTTATAAAGCCAGTTTCGTATAAATATTTCTATGAGAAATTTTCAAGCATCAAAGCATTTCATTCAGTTTCCGTTGAACCAAGTGAGTCACGGAAAAGCATCGAAAACATTTGCGACGAAGAAAACTTTCTTCCCGGTCGTTGGCTAGATGTACCTCTGGGTTACCAATTCGTTCCAGAAACAAATGTGTCATGAGAATCCTCTCCAAAAACCTATGAAAAACGTTCTGCAACTAGATCGTAGTGAAATAAACTTCGGTAACACTCCATGAGTAACTCCAAGCAACTTTCACCTAAAATCGAAATCACAGCAGAAACGTTTCTCGTAAAACCCGGGGAAACAACGCTACTTCGACATGTGTATACATATCACCGATTTACAATCTTCGTAAAACCGGTCCCCATTACTTACACGAAAAATCCTTCGTACAATCAGACCAAGTC
>NC_027751.1:30316542-30319443 GCF_000695525.1 Brassica oleracea var. oleracea
TGGTTTTACGAAGAAGTATATTTTGTATAGCAAACACAAAGCTGTAAAATCTGACTGACCAATCTAAAGAGAGATCTTCGCATTACGATTTAATAGATCTCGTATTTTAGCCATGCGGCACACTGGCTTCTGCGTTTCGTTCCCCTCGGTCACATCCGAGCAGGCAATCGTCCCACAACTGACTCCGCACTGGTTCTGTATCAAACCTCTTGGGCTTTGTCTTCCTCAGACAAAAAAGACTTGATTTTCATAAGACTATTGGTCACAACATTATACAGAATATTCGTCGTATAACTGAAACCCAGAGCGGAGAATCATTTTCTACGACTATCGGCCATATTTGCACGGATAACTCTGGCAAACTTAGCCTATCAATCTCGACAAGCACTCTTTGGCCCTCGGTCAATTACGCCTTCCAGTAAAGGTCCAAACCAGAATTCGCCATCCCCTTTAAGACGATCGTAAACTAACACGACCTTAAACGTTAAAGTACCATGGTCTAATCCTTGACCTACAACATCCTTGGCTATCTGAGTGAACACATCCTTCACGCCAAGCCAAACTATTTGAGAAACCATTGCTCCATCACTTAACGGCTAAACGACAATCTACGATTTGTCAAAAAACGTCGTGAGACTATTAAGAGAATAATTATCGTATAACCCATGGTCGGAAATCATATGATAAATTCTTTGTAACGAAACTCAGTCCTAACAACCAAACGGTCAAACAGAAAATCTAAACTTTTCAACAATCGACCAATTTCGATACATTCCACAATTCACTTTAAGCCCGCTATGTTTTACCCATAATACGCGGCATGTAAGGAAAAATTCGTAAGAAAGCTTCTAGAGCTATACGAAACATCCTAAAAAATGCACGAAATATATCTCGGAAGGCCAACACTTCACAAAGCACTATGAGGAAAACGCTTCTTCCCCTGGACAAATTTACGCGACACCTCAGTCCTAATTCCTCGATCGCAAATCAAATTATTAGCATCCACACATGAACAACAATTTAGGCTGCGAACATCCGTAGTCTAACTAGAATGTTTCTCAAACGCAGGGCTAAGACTAAACCCTTGCAACATCGCGAAACATCTTCAAGCCCGCGAACATTTCATGCATGAAACGCGGCATACGAAAGAATAACAATTCTTCAGCATCGCGAGACGTCGCAGACGCCTAAAGATTCGTTCTTCGACGAAATTTCCTTCCTCGATAAAAACACTTTCTTGGAAGACCAGACAGTCATACGCACTAACATCTTCTCAAAATATATCATTCGCGAAGACTCGAAACGGTATTTTTTACCATTAAGTTTGTTGCTGATCACAACAAACTCTTAACGTCCTAAACAGGCTTAGCCATCTCGTAGAGATGACTCTCGTACATCCGACACAAGGATAATAGCACTATCAAAGAAACCCAAAAATTTTGGTCAGCACTTCCAGGAGGCTTAAAAATTGTCTTTGGAGAGATGCTCGGTTCCAACCATACAAGTCGTATAAGCCGAGAACCTGTCGCGGACTTTAAATCGGTATGGAATCAGGATGAAACTGAAACGGGATACGTAAGTCGAATTAGTCATCGTACCCTCTAAAACCGGGAGTAAACCTAGGTCTTGCCCTAAACCCAGCGCACTGGTCTCTAACATCTCTAGGCATAGTATCAAACACCCTGATACGAGATCCCAAAATTTGTCTCTTTGCCAATTTTCGAGCGTCTTCAGAAATTCCGCAAGTTTACACACTGCGGAAAACTCTCGAAACAGATCACAGATATATCAGTTCACACAGAGTTAGATTACGAGATGACAACTCGTAGTCTTCCTTCTACACCCATATAAAATGCCATCGGCAGCAACACGCCTGATAACCTCTACATATAGACTAGACCGTAAAGGTCTCGCTGTCAAACTAGTCATAAGAACCTTAACTCCAAGACAAACTACGAAAGGTTTGATCCCTTCAAACAAGGGTACGTAGGCAGCCGTCATAAGGCGCAGCCCCAATCTTATCGTGTTATACTTTCAGAAGAGCGAGAAGACCACTTACCACAGACCTTTTCAACCATTAATTCACCTAACTCACCTGACTTGCCTACACTTGCCAACCCACTCGCTAGAACCTCACGCTAGAAGCTCATGGTTCTAACGAGCTGGGGGCTAACTGTTGGGGTCAAAATCGGTCACGACGGAATCAATGTCGGAAAGTCCATAAAAATCAGCATGAACGTTTTTACGGAAAGTAATTGTTGGGGTCGAAAACGGTTACGACGAAGTTAATATAAAAACCTCCGCAAAAACAAGTGTGAGTATCTTTCTACGACAATTTTGCTTGGTAAAAAGAATGTCACGACACATGATCTCGAGATAAAACCTTGTTCAAGTCTCGGTTGGATCAAACACAATTTGTCCCAAGGTAACGGAAATGTATCTAAACCAGCCACGGATAGGTTCGAGTGTGACTATCGGAACACGGACAAGCCAAGCTCAGTCACTACACAACGACCGGACATGCACACTGCCCGGTCAATGCGAAGCGACCAAGCTCAAACCGAGCTCGGTCGCTATGTAGCGACCGAGCTCTTCCGAAACGTCGATATGACACGAATCCATTTATTCTCGTCTACCCTTCGATGCTGTCTCCCGAAGACCGTAGCGAACCCATTTCATGTTTTCCGCCATTCGAAGTCATCAATCAAACTTTACGATAAAAACCGCGGAAAGTTCGTTTTTATCGAAAGAAGTCGCAATAAACGCTTCAAGACGAAAGACGGCCATAAGGGACCTAAGACATGACTCAAAGCCCACTTTACGATTTCTTAACCAACAGCCCGTAAACAATAGGATGGTTTACGATTGGTTCGCAAGGAAAGATAAATGTCAAGTTTCCGC
>NC_027751.1:30319477-30321085 GCF_000695525.1 Brassica oleracea var. oleracea
CGGGAAAAATAGAATATCTTCATTTTTGGCTATGACGGCTTAAGGGCTGAAGGGGAAAAGCGTAAACCGACCTAGGAGGGCGTATATAAGGAGTCCTAGGCGAGAGGCATGAAGGGAGAACTTTTTAGACCCAGAACTCTCGGCATTTAGAAACTTTGAGGCATTATTCTCGACATGCTCTGTTTCTATGACTGGCACCCGATTACCAGACGAACACGCACAAGCAGTTCGATCTATTGGTTCACTCTTGAACTACGTTCGGCTTGATCCTCGAAAGGGGTATGTAGGCTGCCTTTCATAAGGTTCAGTCCGAAATCAATCAAAAACATTTTCTGTATCTTTTTCGTCTTTTGTTATCGAGCTGCGACTCAACTAGGTTTTAGCTTTTAGGCCGCTAGAACTAGGTAACTCGCTGACAGCCTTTGCCGCCAAACCTTTTATGATCTCTTGTAATGATCGCTTGTAATGATCGCAACGCTCTTACGCGGGTTTGAAATAAGATCTACTGTTTTCTCTAAACCCGTTTGTTATTTTTTCATGATTTCCGCATCTATTTTGTCACTTGTCGTTGGCTCTCGCAGAGATTTGGGACCTTTGGGAAATTAGGGTTTTCCTAGTTTCCTAATTTGAACGGAAATCGACAGTGCGAATTTCTGTTCCCACACTTTGCCGTCAACAACGACTTAGAAAATAAACAAAAAGGGTTTTAGGTCTTCCATGGGCATTCTGGTAATTTGTGGTTGCTTCTGGTCTTAAGTCAGTCTTGAAATATACTCGGAACATGTTCTGGAATCACCGTCGATCGACACAAGGGGCACCGTCGATCGACGTTCCTTCATCTCCTCGGCAGCTCTCTCTCTCTCTCTCTCTCTCTCTCTCTCCCTCTCTCTCTCTCTCTCTATCTCTCTCTCTCTTTCTCTCTCAATAGACTGACCGCTCTTTAGTAAAACGGGCATAACCTCTGATCTAATTTATTGGGGTCAAAATCGGTCACGACGGAATCAATGTCTGAAAATCCGTAAAAATCGGCATGAACGTTTTTACAAAAAATAAATCTTAGAAAATGAACTATTTTTACGAAGAATCTTGCGAAGAAAACACATTTACGAAAAATCGGAGAAAGACGCGAACAAGGTTGCCGCGTAGCAACCAGCGTAAAAGCTGGTCGCTACGTAGCGTGCTCGGTCGCTACGTAGCGTGCTCGGTCGCTACGTAGCATGCTCGGTCGCTACGTAGCGTGCTCGGTCCCTACATAGCGTGCTCGGTCGTACGTAGCGACCCTCATGCAGGAGCTCGGTCGCTGCGTAGTGACCGAGCTCTTTCAAAATGTCGATACGACATCAGTCCATGCATTCTTGTCTACCCTTTGATGCTATCTTCCGAATACCGTAGAGAACCCATCTCACGTTCCCCGCTATTTCTAAGTTATCAATCAAACTTTACCGTAAAAACCGCGGAAAGTTCATTCTTTATCGAAAGAAGCCGTAATAAACGCTTTGAGTCAAAAGACGGCCCAAAGGGACCTAAGACACGACTCGAGGCCTAACTTACGATTTCTTAACCAACAGCCCATAAACCGCATGTCGGTTTACGCTTGGTCCGCAAGGG
>NC_027751.1:30321346-30321711 GCF_000695525.1 Brassica oleracea var. oleracea
TCCTAGGCAGTTCAATCTCTTGTCCAGCTCTACCAATTGAACTACGTTCGGCTTGATCCTTGAAAGGGGTATGTAGGCAGCCTTTCATAAGGTTCAGTCCGAAATCAATCAAAGCCTTTTAGATATCTTTGTCGTCTTTTGTTATCGAGCTGCGACTCAACTAGGATTAGGGTTTTATGTTGCTAGAACTAGGTAACTCGCTGACGGCCCCTGCGGCCAAAGCCTTTGTATTCTCTTGTAATGATCGCATATCTCTTACGCGAATTCGAAATAAGATCTACTTTCTTTGTAAATTCGTTTTATCATGTTTTCTCATATTTTCCGCATTTATTTGGTTACTTGTCGTTGGCTCTCGCAGAGATCCG
>NC_027751.1:30321805-30325736 GCF_000695525.1 Brassica oleracea var. oleracea
GATTACTCTAACTCATAGCCGCAAAACGCTTGATCAAAACAATGTCTGAAAATACGAAAGACAAAATAGCAGTTTACAATAACGCTGGTAAGACAACTCCAGCCGCCACTGCGCCTAAGGCGAACGCTTAGGAAAACGCCACGGTTCTTGAGAAAATCGAAAACCTAGCCGCGACTCTTCGCCACAGGAAGTGTAACGAAACGAGCTCGCGATTTCTCCGTCTAAACGTAAAGGGAAACGATAAATTTTATCAAACCCCGAAAGTTTGGCTCATTACCAAACTAAAGAAGTCTCAACGCAAAAGGGTTTTACCAAAAAACGTTTTCCAAAAGCTTTTCGGAAAAGTAAAACTTGCTCTCCCCTAAACCGCAGAAAAACCCTAGGTCAATCGCGGAAAAAGGAAGCACATCGAATCGGGTACATAGCTCGCCCCTGTACTTTTTCCGAAAGATTGAGCGACCAAGACACTCGGTCGGTCGTTACGTATTGAGCGACCTAGCCACTCGGTCGGTCGCTATGTATTGAGCGACCAAGCGACTCGTCGATCGCTACGTATTGAGTGACCGAGCCACTCGTCGGTCACTACGTATTGAGCGACCAAGACACTCGGTCGGTCGCTACGTATTGAGCGACCTAGCCACTCGGTCGGTCGCTACGTATTGAGCGACCAAGCCACTCATCGGTCGCTACGTATTGAGCGACTAAGACACTCGGTCGGTCACCACGTATTGAGCGACCAAGACACTCGGTCGGTCGCCACGTATTGAGCGACCAAGACACTCGGTCGGTCGCCACGTTTTGAACGACCAAGACACTCGGTCGGTCGCTACGTATTGAGCGACCTAGCCACTCGGTCGGTCGCTACGTATTGAGCGACCAAGCCACTCGTCGATCGCTACGTATTGAGCGACCAAGACACCCGGTCGGTCGCTACGTATTGAGCGACCTAGATACTCTGTCGGTCGCTACGTATTGAGCGACCAAGACACTCGGTCGGTCACTACGTATTGAGCGACCAAGCTACTCGGTCGGTCGCTACGTATTGAGCGACCAAGACACTCGGTCGGTCGCTACGAATTGAGCGACCAAGCTACTCGGTCGGTCGCTACGTATTGAGCGACCAAGACACTCGGTCGGTCGCTACGAATTGAGCGACCAAGCTACTCGGTCGGTCGCTACGTATTGAGCGACCAAGACACTCGGTCGGTCGCTACGAATTGAGCGACCAAGCTACTCGGTCGGTCGCTACGTATTGAGCGACCTAGCTACTCCGTTGGTCGCTTCGTATTGAGTGACCAAGCCACTCGTCGGTCGCTACGTATTGAGCGAACAAGCCACTCGTCGGTCGCTACGTATTGAGCGACCAAGACACTCGGTCGGTCGCTATGTATTGAGCGACCTAGCTACTCCGTCGGTCGCTACGTATTGAGCGACCAAGCCACTCATCGGTCGCTACGTATTGAGCGACTAAGACACTCGGTCGGTCACCACGTATTGAGCGACCAAGACACTCGGTCGGCCGCTACGTATTGAGCGACCTAGCTGCTCCGTCGGTCGCTGCGTATTGAGCGACCAAGACACTCGGTCGGTCGCTACGTATTGAGCAACCTAGCCACTCGGTCGGTCGCTACGTATTGAGCGACCTTGCTACTCCGTCGGTCGCTACGTATTAAGCAACCAAGCCACTCGTTGGTCGCTACGTATTGAGCGACCAAGACACTCGGTCAGTCGTTACGTATTGAGGGACCTAGCCACTTGGTCGGTCGCTACGTATTGAGCGACCAAGCCACCCGTCGGCCGCTACGTATTGAGCGACCAAGACACTCGGTCGGTCGCTATGTATTGAGCGACCAAGCTACTCGGTCGGTCGCTACGTATTGAGCGACCAAGCCACTCGGTCGGTCGCTACGTATTGAGCGACCAAGACACTCGGTCGGTCGCTATGTATTGAGCGACCAAGCTACTCGGTCGGTCGCTACGTATTGAGCGACCAAGACACTCGGTCGGTCGCTACGAATTGAGCGACCAAGCTACTCGGTCGGTCGCTACGTATTGAGCGACCAAGACACTCGGTCGGTCGCTACGAATTGAGCGACCAAGCTACTCGGTCGGTCGCTACGTATTGAGCGACCAAGACACTCGGTCGGTCGCTACGAATTGAGCGACCAAGCTACTCGGTCGGTCGCTACGTATTGAGCGACCAAGACACTCGGTCGGTCGCTACGAATTGAGCGACCAAGCTACTCGGTCGGTCGCTACGTATTGAGCGACCAAGACACTCGGTCGGTCGCTACGAATTGAGCGACCAAGCTACTCGGTCGGTCGCTACGTATTGAGCGACCAAGACACTCGGTCGGTCGCTACGAATTGAGCGACCAAGCTACTCGGTCGGTCGCTACGTATTGAGCGACCAAGACACTCGGTCGGTCGCTACGAATTGAGCGACCAAGCTACTCGGTCGGTCGCTACGTATTGAGC
Source organism: Brassica oleracea var. oleracea (assembly GCF_000695525.1). Lineage (NCBI taxonomy): Eukaryota > Viridiplantae > Streptophyta > Magnoliopsida > Brassicales > Brassicaceae > Brassica > Brassica oleracea. The sequence goes on from NC_027751.1 coordinate 30,324,284, forward strand.
GACCAAGACACTCGGTCGGTCGCTACGAATTGAGCGACCAAGCTACTCGGTCGGTCGCTACGTATTGAGCGACCAAGACACTCGGTCGGTCGCTACGAATTGAGCGACCAAGCTACTCGGTCGGTCGCTACGTATTGAGCGACCAAGACACTCGGTCGGTCGCTACGAATTGAGCGACCAAGCTACTCGGTCGGTCGCTACGTATTGAGCGACCAAGACACTCGGTCGGTCGCTACGAATTGAGCGACCAAGCTACTCGGTCGGTCGCTACGTATTGAGCGACCAAGACACTCGGTCGGTTAGGAACAACAATTCTGGCTGCAAACATCCGTGGTCAAACAAGAATGTTTCCCAAACGCAGGGCTAAGACTAATCCCTTGCAACATCGCGAAACATCTTCAAGCCCGCGAACATTTCAAGCGCGAAACGCGGCATACGAAAGAATAACAAATCTTCAGCATCGCGAGACGTCGCAGACGCCTGAAGATTTGTTCTTCGACGAAATTTCCTTAAAAACACTTTCTTGGAAGACCTGACAATCATACGCACTAACATCTTCTCAAGACATATCCTTCGCGAAGACTCGAAACGGTAATTTTAACCATTAAGTTTGTTGCTGATCACAACAAACTCTTAACGTCCTAAACAGACTTAGCCATCTCGTAGAGATGACTCTCGTACATCCGACACAAGGATAATAGCGCTATAATCCAAAATTTTGGTCAGCACTTCCAGGAGACATAGAAATTGTCCTTGGTTTGGAGATATGCTCCAACCATAGAAGTCGTATAAGCCGAGAACCTATCGCGGACTTTAAATCGGTATGGAATCAAGTTGAAACTGTAACGGGATACGTAAGACGAATTAATCATCGCATCCCCTAAAAACTAGAAGTAAGCCTAGGTCTTGTACTAAACCCAGTGCACTGGTCTCTGACATCTCTAGGCATGATATCGAAAGATATGAGATCCCAAAATATGTCTGATACACTAAAAATGAATCCTTGCTACTGTCAAGTTAACAGTGGTAATTGTAATATTTGAGATTCAATCCAGAGGACCAGTTTACTCTTTACTCTTATGAGTTCAATAATAAGCTGAGAAACAAGTGGTGTTTTGAGAATTAATTGTGACGCAAGTAATTAGAATACCTAGATGGTTCAAATTCGATTTAAATGAAGCCGGCTTAGGGTTATTAATCGGGTGTCAATGCAAAACTGAACAACTATTCAAGTGCAATGAGGTGCAGTCTAGAACTCAGATCACTCGGCTAGAACAATCCACTATCGTGGTCTTGCTCCCTTTGCAGATCGGTCTTGAATCCTAAGTTCTCACTTGGAACAAGACGCGATAACAAGCCTTAGAGACAAGATCCGATTAGTTCACTTAATACCCTAATATCTACTCTCGCTGATTAGGGATACAAAGCTCATTCAATATATGTCAATTTATCT
>NC_027751.1:30325751-30327299 GCF_000695525.1 Brassica oleracea var. oleracea
AAAAATGGAATATCTCCATTTTTATGCTATGGCGGCTTAAGGGTAGAAGAGGAAAGGCGTAAACCGACCTTGGAGCCAGTATATAAGGGGTCCTAGGTGAGAGGCATGAGAAGAACTCTTTTAGACTCAGAACTCTCTGCACTTAGAAACTTAGGCTTATTTCTCGACAAGTTCGGTTTCTATGACTGGCACTCAATCACTAGACGAACTCGCCTAGGCAGTTCGATCTCTTGTCCAGCTCTACCAATTGAACTACGTTCGGCTTGATCCTCGAAAGGGGTACGTAGGCAGCCTTTCATAAGGTTCAGTCCGAAATCAATCAAAGCCTTTTAGATATCTTTGTCGTCTTTTGTTATCGAGCTGCGACTCAACTAGGATTAGGGTTTTATGTTGCTAGAACTAGGTAACTCGCTGACGGCCCCTGCAGCCAAAGCCTTTGTATTCTCTTGTAATAATCGCAATGCTCTTACGCGAATTCGAAATAAGATCTACTTTCTTTGTAAATTCGTTTTATCATGTTTTCTCATATTTTCCGCATTTATTTGGTTACTTGTCGTTGGCTCTCGCAGAGATCCGGGTCCTCTGGAAAATTAGGGTTTTCCTAACTTTCCTTATTTTACGGAAATCGACGGTGTGAATTTCGGTTCCCACATAATTGTTGGATAAACCTCAAACCAGTAGAATTGGAAAGATAATTCAAAGCTCTACCTTGTGTCAAAATATCTGCTCACTCGCACCGTGAGAAGGTCTTCATCCATATATAAACATCTGACACGTCTGTGCAGTTATGTACTTAAAATGCTCCAAAATGCCCCAAAATCACCATACATTATACCTCTTTCCTCTTGATACATTTTACACGTTCAACCTAACCTTAAAACTGAGACACTGATATACCATGGATTTGACCAATTTTCATTCATGGTATATAAATGTTTTACTATCTATATATTATATATTCTATCCTATTAGGTATGTTTGCAGGTTCAGGAGTCTCTTGGAGTAAAGTGATGATTATAGAGCATTTATGAGCTTAAAAGAGATTTCATCCGAACTGACCATTAGAGGTCAATACGAAGAAGAAGCAATCGTTCGATGCACATCCAGTGCCGTCGATCGATACAGAAGAGAAGCCTCGACGATTGAAGATTATGATCGATCGATGTACATCCTGTACCATCGATCGATGTCGAGACGCGAGATGCGCGACTTGGTTCCAGCCGACTTTAAACCCATGGCTTCACCAAATTATAAGATTACCCCTGACGAGTTTTAACCTAATAGTTATATACTTGCCTAAGTGTTAGGAGGCGAGGAGAGTTTTTGAGCCACCATTGTGTTCTTACTCCCAGCAAGAGAGAGAGAGAGTTTTAGGAGAGAAAATCATAGAGAGATATGTGATTGGAACTCCATTGATTCATCTATTCTATTCTATGCAATTTTTATCTATATTTTGTGTCATGAATTGCTTAGATGTGTCTGAGTAGTTTACTTGTTAGATTCATGGTTCAAATAGGTTAGAGGGATTAGCCCCAACTATAGATTTGC
>NC_027751.1:30328043-30331772 GCF_000695525.1 Brassica oleracea var. oleracea
CCCCCAATCATCTTGTTAGTCGAGCAATAGACTTGCTCAATTAGGATTGCTATTTACTTTTAAACCATAAAACAACAAACACCTAGAATTAATAACCTGACTAGATTTAATAGGTTCCCTAGCTCCTTGTGGATTCGATCCCTAAGTACTGCAACTGAACCTCTTATTTGAGAGAGTAATTCACTCCTTAGGGTAATTTGAGTGGTATCAGACACACTCACACTTGTACGTTCAAGAATACTTTCCATGGGTTCGGATTCATCATGAATACGAATTTCTTGATTCGGTAGATGGAAGCATAGTTTTTCTACAGATAATGTACAATAATGAGTGGGGAAAGTGAGTACTCTCCAGGCAGATTCACATGAAGAAACATACCTAAACAATATTCCAAAATAATGTATAAATTAATTGTTTACAAATTTTAAAATATAAATAAAAAAAAATAATAATAATGGGGGTATACCTGCACTCCAAATAGCGTTTAATTTCATCAACAACTCCATCTTTCTCGCCATCTACTGCAGCATAAACATAATCAGGACCCTTGTGAATGTACTTGAACAAATATTTTATCACTCGAGTTTGGATACACCACTCAACATTCATATGTTCTCTATACTGAATCATAAGCTTCTTGTTATATGGTAGACCATAACGATTGTTCAATTTGATTTCATTTTTTTCGACATAACATTCATTATCTCGTCGTCGATACGAAGGAAAGCCATTTTTATCGATAGATGTTACCATGGCATGATTCTTGAGAAATGTTTTGGAACACTTTCCTGTTATAATACAAACCTGACGGGGATTTGCAGGGGAAAACGGCTTATTCATGCCCGAACCAGGGGTCGCTGAAAAAATACATACCCCAACTTTTACTGCATGTCAAAACATACCTTCACTAATCAAAAATTTGAAATTCATGCCCGAACTAGAGGTCGATAAAAAAATACATACCCCAACTCTTATTGCATGCCAAAACATACCTTAACAAATCAAAAATTTGAAATTTATGCCTAGTCTTTAGAAGTCCACGCTAATCCAATCTATACTATTACCCCTAGTTCGGGCATGAATAAGCCATTTTCCCGGGATTTGCAGCTCCACATGTTACATGCACTACAGGAAATGTGGGTATTAATAGCATCGTATCATAGCGTTTTTGGCATTTTTGCTATTGTATACCAACACTGGCCTTTATAATAGCGTTTATAAAATTTAAAAGCTATGTTTGTAATCGTGGGAAAACAGAATAATTCAGCCGCGTTAATTTGGTAAGTGGAGGCGCCTTACCATTGCAAAATCAAAAAATAAATGCTATCATATATGAAAAAATATATTAAAAAGTACTTAAGTTAAAATCGAAACCCTTTTCTCTTCACTCTCTTCACTCTCTTCACTCTCTTCACATTCCACTAGAATCAAAACCCTTTGTTCTTCATAGTTTCGAAGAAAATCCCGAGAGTTCTCTCGAATCGAAGCTTCAATTGGTATGAGTCTCGATTTGATTATGAGTTTAGATTAGAAAGTTTCCTCCATGATTTTGATTGGTATCTCTTAGATTTGATTCTATGTTTGTGTGAACATGCATGTCGATTGGTATCTCTTCGATTTGAATCTCTTTTGATTTTAGGTTTCGATTTTGATTGTGGGTTTCGATTTTGATTCATGTGAAAGTTTGTGATTTTGCCGATTTTGATTTTGGGTTTCTGTTAACACATGCATGTCCAAGTTTGTGGTGTTCGGTTTAGATTTTGATTTTGATTTTGGGTTTTGATTTTACTTTGATCGAATTTGTTCTTTGTTTATCAGTTTCAGAAATGGCAAAGACAAGAGGAGGATGAAAAGTTGGTTCTCGTCGGAGTAGACGTAATAAAGGCCTGGAGGTAGAAGATATATCTTGCTGAGAAGGCAATGTCTGAAGATGATAAAGACGATGCTGGGATAGAAGGAGAGGATGAAGAAGATGGAGTACTCAATAAGAAAGAGAATGAAGAAGAAGCGGCCACTATGGAAAATGATGGAGTTCTCCATGAGAAAGGGAACGAAGAAGAAGCTCTCGATATGGAAGAAGATGGAGTTAGCAATGAGAAAGGGAACGAAGAAGAAGGTCTCAGTATGGAAGAAGATGGAGTTAGCAATGCTCAAGATGATGAGATTCCTAGTACTGAAGGAGTTGAGCTAGCAGGGGATGAAGTGAAAGAAAAAAATAAAATAGGACCAACAAAGATGTGTAGAGTGGCTGAAAATCCCAATGAAAAGATTATGGTCACATTCAATGACTTTGGGGATCATATTGGACCTGGTTTAGTAACACTATCGTCTTTTCTTGGTCCTCTTGTGAGGGAACATGTTCCGGTTACACTTGCTGATTGGAGAAATCATGATGCAGCGACAAAAGCAACAATGTGGGAAGAAATTCAGGTTTTTATATATATATTTATATGTTTTTTTGAACCGCAAATTGAAATTAAAACATGTTTGACCTTTGCTTATTGTGATGCAGGGGAGGTTTAACTTGCAAGAAGAGTGGCAGAAAGCTGTAATTTTCAAGCAGCTGGGAAATTTGTGGAGGGCTGGGAAGTCGAGGCTCGTGTCACAAGTACGTTCTGCGAAGACTGCAGCTGAGAGAATAGATTTAAAACCGAGCAATATCCCATCCATTCAAGTGTGGAACTCTTGGGTTAAGAGCAAAACTACCAAAACTTTCACGGTGAGTTATCTACGACTAAGTAACTATCATCCTTAAGGTCATGTCTTATGGATTTAATCAATTTCATATTTATATTGTAGGAAGTGAGTAACAAGTACAGAGAGATGAGAAGAAATTAGATTCCTCACACCACCAGCCGCAAGGAATGCTTTGTTTGGCTGAAGATATGGTAAAAGAGTAGTCAAACATCTATATATTGTACAGCTTGTTATATGTCTGCTTTTATATAGAAAAAAAAAGAGTAAAGACCCAAGTAAGGTGAGTAGGAGTAAGGTATGAATTGCGGAACACACTCATGCTGATGGTAGACATGTGAAGCCCCAGTTTGCTGAGACTATTGTAAGAAGTATGGAAGTTGTATATTGTGCATAATTAATAGATTATGTCAATGAATTATTTTTTGTTTAAATGAATGTATCAGGAACAAATACAGTCACTTGATAGTCAGATGGACTCAACATCAGCTGCTGATAACATAAGGGAAGATGTTGTGAGCAAAGTTTTCGGAAAAGACAAACCTGGACGAGTAAGGGGGTTTGGTAGAGGGATTACGGCTACTAAATTAGCATTTCTGCAATTTATAGACGCAAAGATTGCAGAAATGAAAAGTGAGATTGAAGAGTTAAAGGGCATAGTGCGAGACTTAGCTGGGAAGAAAGTAATCCTTTTCATTATATTTGGTCAATTAGTTTTAAGACATTTACGATTTCACTTGCCTTCTCTCAGAAAAGTAATGGTGATGCTGAAACATCTGAGAGTAGTGGTGGATTCAAAGAAGGAGTCAGAGTACAAATACTGGATTGGATTGAATCAGAAGATGTTGTTGTTGGTGAAGGAGAATTCTGCTCTGCTGAATCGAAGTACAAAATTGGTCGTATACCAATTGGTCCTAATGCAGTGGCTCTCGTTGTTAAGTCTGCACTAAGCTCAGTAGCTTCACTCTGGAGGCCTACGACGGATGTGTTAACTCTTGATGAAGCTGTGGGATACAAAATATCTTGGCCAATGGA
>NC_027751.1:30333049-30333717 GCF_000695525.1 Brassica oleracea var. oleracea
ACCCTTGATTCGTCTTGGTAACTTTGATCTGAGCCGTTCTTTTCTGATCCAATGTGGAGCAACCACCAAGATTGCACTCTGATTAATCCTACACCGTTCGTTTTATCTCCATAACTTTGATCACAACCGTTCATTTTTCCTGTCTCTGTTTGCATTGGAAAATTTCAGAACACAACATCTCGTGTTATGTCTCGCGAGCTTTGATTTGAACAAACCCTAAAGAAAGCAAATGAATCTCTCGAGCTAAAATCGCACCAGCCGTTCCTGTATTCGCCGATTGAAAGAAAGCAAATGGATAAGACGTGGATTTGGCTTCCAAGGTATAACCTAAAATCTCTCGAGCTCACTTGTACTCGCCGATTGAAAGAAAGCTAACTTCTTTTGTCTGATTCTTGTAGGAATAGTCACGAGTACTCAGAAGGAGCAACTAATTTTGGTGAATTCGTCAGCAAGGAGATTGGGAAGTCTATCTGAAATGCTATGCCCTTGTAGAGACTGCCGCAATCTGAGCCATCACTCACTGGATAATATTGTGAAGCATTTGGTGATTAGGGTATGGATAAGAAGTATAAGAGTTCTTGTTGGAGTATTCATGGTGAAAAAAAAGCTTCTGTAGAAGACAGTGTTCTTCAATATGAAACGGAGGCATTTGATTTGTTTAAGACAAC
>NC_027751.1:30333817-30356088 GCF_000695525.1 Brassica oleracea var. oleracea
CCCCCTACACTACAACATTTGCAATAGGCAGAAAAACCTATTATCAGTTCTTAGGGATTAGGGTTCCAAAAGACCAAGACGGCGCTGCATATTGTTTCTGCAATTGAGAGCGCGTCTGAAATCGGGTCGACGAACGGTTTGTGTTGATGGATTTGTCTCGTCAAGAGCTTCAATTTCATATGTGACTCGTCGTCTGTTTCCTCAGGGTTTGAGAGATAGATCGATTTTAAGTTGCGTCTGGTTTAGGGTTTATTTGTGACGGATTTTAGGTTATGTTTTGTCTCAGGGTTTTGGAGTATATCGTGCTGATAACGTGTTGTAACTAGAGAGTTTAGAGACTGAATATTTCTCTGTGTATTATTAATGATCAAGGGGGATCCTTTATATAAGGATTACAAGATGAAGATAAATGGAAAGTATCCAAAACCTAAACTCACTAGGATTAGGAAAACTACTAATACATAATAATGGAAAGATTACATCTACTAGGAAAAGGAAAGGGTTTCCTTTTCTCCAAGCTTTGTGGCCGCCTCTCTCTCTCTCTCCTCTTTCTAAGGTTTCGGCCATCTCTCCATCTTCTAAGTATTGGGCCGGTCTTGGGCCGGACCTGGTTAATGGCAATCCACTCCATGATTTATAACAAAAAACTGAAATTTAATGAATACCACATAATTGAAGTAAACCTTTAATATCGTATATTCACTAAAATTGGGTTATGGCTTACAAGTCTACGGCTGATTCAACCATAACTTTTGGAAACTTTGCTAATAAAAAAAGAAAGACAACTTATCCTATGTATATTAATAGAAAAACATTTAAAAAGTTATAACTTGTAGTTTGTACTAATTAAAAAAATGTCATGCTGAGTTGTCACGTAATTAAAATGTTAATTTTGCTTACGTGGCAATTTGAGAATCAATTGAAAATTTTTTTAGTCCAAAATTAAATTGCTAGGGAATCCCCTATATATTAATCCTAGAGCATTACAACATATTTTCGTAGCAACATGTCATCACGAAAATGATTCTTAGAATTGTTAGAATAATAACTTGGTCCATATAAACATATACTATGTTTTTTATTAAACTAACTATCAAATTATTTAGTAGTATACAAAAGAATATTTTTTCTTTCATTAAATAAAAGTTACGGAATTACCTAATATGGTTAACATATATATGACAATTAATGATTATGAATAATGCATATTTGATAACAATTTTTCTAACCTCTCTCTTTTTTGTTTAATTTTATACTATTAAAAGAAATTAAATAATCACATTAAGCATATAATTAAAAAATTTAGATTTTTTCTTAAATTTATATTTAGAATTTTAAAAAACGACTATAAATTACTAAAAATGGTAAAAGTCCCACACTGAAAATTTTGTGGTCATTGGTTTAACTTTTTTTTGTTCAAGCAAGATACAAATGATGATCATATATCGTAGGGGTTGGCGTTCGGATACACGTTCGGGTTCGTATAGGGTACTTCAGTATAAAACTATAAAGCCCATCCGGATATTTCTATACTTCGAGTCGGGTTCGGGTATTTTATGTTCGGGTTGGACATTTTGGCCGGGTTCGGATATTTAAATTTTTAAGAACAAATAAATAAATGATTCATTGTTTAAGTTTTGTTTTATTTAAAATATATTTAAATTGTTTTCTAGTTTTAAGAAAATTAAATTGTTAATTGGTTTGGAGATAAAACTTCAAAAATAAAAAGACACTAATTTAGTTGTTATTTTCAAAATTTAGATGTAACTTTTATTAATGCAAGAAACAAGAGCTTGATATATATTTTAACTGAATAGCAAATAATTGTTTCCATAATTATATGTATATTATCTAATTTTGAGAAATAAGCATCATTAATACAAATATTTTGAATAAAATGAGAGAAGTAAACTAAAAATATATGGTTAACTATACTTATGTTTGATTATGTTTGGATATCCATTCGGGTTCGGATATTACCAGTTTGGATTCAAATATTACCTGAACTGGTGAAATAAGTAATTTGTTATGTTTTTCTAGAATTAGATGATATTGAGACCGACCTGGTGAATATATACTAGACAGACATTTATATTTCGAGTCTACATTTATATATTCTATAACAGTTTAATATATTAGATTTGAACATTAATCTATTAATATAGTTTGCCGGTGATTTTTCAAAATTTTGATTCTTAGATATGTATCTGGAGTGAAACTAATTTTCACAGATGTCCATTTTTTATAAAATTGACACTAATTTAATTCACTGAATTCATAGAAGAATTAAAAAAAAACTTAACTCATATCAATAAAAAAGACGAGAATGAAAACACAATTTTATACAGGTAGAAAATGAACTTACTTATAGAGAGTCAATAGTAAACAAATCGAGAACATAAAACCTAATATGTTTCGTCATTATACAATCGATGTTACCTATTTGGTTTTTGGTGATTTGTGTATGCTCGGTCGCTACGTAGCGTGCTCGGTCGCTACGTAGCGTGCTCGGTCGCTACGTAGCGTGCTCGGTAGCTACGTACCGTGCTCGGTCGCTACGTAGCGTGCTCGGTGGCTACGTAGCGTGCTCGGTCGCTACGTAGCGTGCTCGGTCGCTACGTAGCGTGCTCGGTCGCTACGTAGCGTGCTCGGTCGCTACGTAGCGTGCTCGGTCGCTACGTAGCGTGCTCGGTCGCTACGTAGCGTGCTCGGTCGCTACGTAGCGTGCTCGGTCGCTACGTAGCGTGCTCGGTCGCTACGTAGCGTGCTCGGTCGCTACGTAGCGTGCTCGGTCGCTACGTAGCGTGCTCGGTCGCTACGTAGCGTGCTCGGTCGCTACGTAGCGTGCTCGGTCGCTACGTAGCGTGCTCGGTCGCTACGTAGCGTGCTCGGTCGCTACGTAGCGTGCTCGGTCGCTACGTAGCGTGCTCGGTCGCTACGTAGCGTGCTCGGTCGCTACGTAGCGTGCTCGGTCGCTACGTAGCGTGCTCGGTCGCTACGTAGCGTGCTCGGTCGCTACGTAGCGTGCTCGGTCGCTACGTAGCGTGCTCGGTCGCTACGTAGCGTGCTCGGTCGCTACGTAGCGTGCTCGGTCGCTACGTAGCGTGCTCGGTCGCTACGTAGCGTGCTCGGTCGCTACGTAGCGTGCTCGGTCGCTACGTAGCGTGCTCGGTCGCTACGTAGCGTGCTCGGTCGCTACGTAGCGTGCTCGGTCGCTACGTAGCGTGCTCGGTCGCTACGTAGCGTGCTCGGTCGCTACGTAGCGTGCTCGGTCGCTACGTAGCGTGCTCGGTCGCTACGTAGCGTGCTCGGTCGCTACGTAGCGTGCTCGGTCGCTACGTAGCGTGCTCGGTCGCTACGTAGCGTGCTCGGTCGCTACGTAGCGTGCTCGGTCGCTACGTAGCGTGCTCGGTCGCTACGTAGCGTGCTCGGTCGCTACGTAGCGTGCTCGGTCGCTCCTACAGTTTCTACCTCTACGAAACTGACTTGCTTCATGAGAAGTTTGTGGACTCCATCCAACTTTTCCTTAACTTCATCCAGCTGTTGCATGTCCATGCTAGAAACTGATTTCCTTTCAGTATTCTTGGTATTGTTGCTAGATACCAGGTTTTTTATAAGTCTGGTTACTTCCTCTGGGTTTATGGTGTTGAAATTCCCTTCACTAGTGGTATCTAGAGCCATCTGGTATACCAAATTGATGCCTCTGAAGAAAGTACTTAGCAGTTGTACTATGTTGAATCCATGATGTGGGAAATGATATCACTCAAATCACCCCAAGGAGTGATTTATACTCTCTCAAATAATAGGTCGAGTTGTAGTACTTAGGGATCAAATCCACATGGAGCTAGGGAACCAAATAAATCTAATCAGATTGATTAAGCTAGGTTGATTTAATAATTAAATGTAAAGTTGCAAGTTTTGTGAGCAAGGTAACTGCTCGATTGATTTGATTGGGTGTTTGATGGAAGGATGATTGCTAGATTTAGGGTTTCTATTCAGGTAATCAGGATTATAATCCTACAGATGCCTAACAAGTTGTATGCATGATATTATAGAGCTCTACACTTATAAACAAACCATTAGGATTTCGCTATCTAGGTTTGTCTATTGACCAATGCCGATCGATTATTCTATAGGAATATCGATCAATATAATTGTTGAAACGTCGATCGATTATTCGATTGGAATATTGATCGATGCTCTTTGTCAAGCGTTAATGCGCAGATTGAAAATGCTCACTAAGCTTCCTAGATCAACTCTCGCCTACTCTAGCAATCTTAGCTCAGTTAGGATGGATTCAGGGTGAAATGCAAGCAATCGCTTATGTCTACAACTCATAAGGCAAGTTCTAGGTAGCTAATCTAGAAACATGCATTAATGAAAATCCTAAAGATGAATATCACAACTTAGCAATCTATAGTTGGGGCTAATTTCTCATAACTATCTGAACTCTAAACCTAACAGGTGGATCGATTCAGAAATGAAGTTGTCACAGAAAATCATAGAAAGAATAGATGAATAGAAAAGATAAAAGAAATAAAGAAACCAAAGGAGTTCCAGGAGGACTCTGAAGGAGTTCCAGGAGGACTTTGAATGAGTTCCTCCTTTATCTCATAACCTAGAACTATGAATAAAATAAAGCTTAGCCGTCAACAATGGCTTAGAAAACACATAAATAGGGTTTTAGGTCATCCAAGGGGATTCTGGTAATTTGTGGTTGCTTCTGGGCTTCAGCGGTCATAAAATATGCTCAGCCCATATTGTGGCATCCCCTTCGATCGACACCAATGCTGTTTCATCGATCGACAGTCCTTCCTCTCTTCGACAGCTTCCTCTCATGAGGCAGACTGACCACTCTTCAGTAAAACGGGCATAACTTCTGCTACAGGATGCTGATTGACCTCATACCGGCGGAATTGGAAAGCTGACTCAAAGATATATCTTGTGTCAAAATATGGGCTCTATCGAACGGTTGGAAGGTCTCCATACATAAACATCTGACGCGTATGTGCAGTTCTGCACCTCAAAAGACTCCAAAATCACCATATTTCTCACGAACGTACCTGAACCTGTAAATACCCTAAAAAGACTCCAAAACATAATAATTATATCTTAAAACACTTATATACCATGAGTAAAAGTGGGTAAAATCCATGGTATATCAACTCCCCCAGACTTACCCTTTTGCTTGTCCTCAAGCAAAACATATCGGAGTCTCTCTGAAATAGGTTTGAAAACAGCAGGGACTCACATGATCTAAAACTTAGAATCATCACTCTGAAATATTGCATTCAACATCTAAGAAGTCCTAAATGTAGATCCTAAAATCTACAATAAGTATTTGATAGTGATCGGGAGTTTGATCTAGGAAAGACAAAGATGTAGGCAACGATATCTTTAGAATACAACGATGTTAACAGTTTCCGGTAGGCAAAAATAGACTTTATTGATGAATAGGATCGAATACAATAAGTTGAACTAGATCGAATTATACAAATGGGATCGGTAAAGGAAATAATCTAAGAACAGGAGAAAACAAGGTCGATGTATGTGTGTAGCTCTCTCTAGGGTTTTCAACGTCCCCTTCTTCATATCCCGTCTTCTTCCTTTATAGTAAGTCGAACCCATGATCTTCGTAACGGCCCCGAGATCTTCGTCTCTTGTTGCACGATCTCCACGATCTCGACAGCTCATCTTCGAGCTCGTATTTTTGTTGTGGGCTTCGGCTTTTCAAGGCCCATGCCTTTGATCGCGGCCCATTAGTATATGGACCAAAATTGGGTCCAACACTAATCAAAAAAGCACATTATACCTTATCCTAGCTTAGCAACCAAATTCACCTAGCCAACAACTTAGCAAATCATGTCTGAAATTCCCCTCTACCAACCTCATTTCTTAACATAAATAAAAGTGCAGGTTTTACCTTGGGAGTATCGATCACAGGATGCAAGGATTTTCAAACAAGTATATGGATCTGCAGGTAAAAGTTAGTTCATATCTTTTCTCTCTAGTAATCTCTCTCTTTAGTCAAAGTCTGCTTCCATTGCAGGATCATTGACCAAGATTGGACAGGCTTCCATGAATCAAGCCTTAATGGTGTGGTTGCCACCAAGTCCTGTTCACTTCTTTTTTACTTATATCCAAGAATTCATGTGAATCGAACTTTAATGATTGCCGCCACCAAGTCTCATTCGAATTCTTTTTGTTGGAATCTTTATGAAGCAAGCCTTAATGGTTGTAGCCACCAGGTCATGTTCGGATTCCACCTAACTAACACCTATTATATATAAATAAATAAATATATATATATATATATATTATTTATTTTTTTCTTTTTCTTTCTTTCTTTCTTTTTTTTCTTTTTTCTTTGTTTTTTTTTTAAATAAATATCTCTACCTATAAATCTAGGGTCGAAATAGAGAGAAAAAAGGTGATAATTCTTATTAATAGTTTAATCTTTTAAAAATTAGAAAACCAGTTAAGTTAAAATGTATTTTAAATACAAAAACTTAAACAATTAATAATTTATTTACTTTTTATTCAGAATTTAAATATCTGAACCCAACGCAAAATATCCGAACCCGAACATAAAATACCCGAACCCGACTCAAAATATAGAAATACCCGAATGAGATCTATAACTTTATACTGAAATACCCGATATGAACCCGAAAGTGTATCCGAACGTCCACCCCTATGATATATGATCATTTGTATCGTGTTTGAACAAAAAAAAGTTAAATCATTGATCACAAAATTTTCAATGTGAGACTTTTACCATTTTTAGTAATTTATAGTCTTTTTTTGAAATTCTAAATATAAATTTAAGAAAAAAATTTAAGTATTTATTTATATATTTATTAGAATCTTAAATTTCACATTCCAAAAACCCTATCTTACCCCTGAACTCTAAACCCTAAGTCTAGATTAGTTAACCCTAGGGGTATAAATATCTTTTACTCTTTATTAAAAGTGAGGGTAAAAGTAGTTAGAGTAAACATTAAAAGTGGTACTATGAATGTGGTATTTGTGGCAATTTCCCAATTTTAAATCAGATGAAAGTTAAAAATTATATAGAAAATAAAAATTCTATGCTACTTTATAAATTTTAGAATTAAAGTCTATATTGTACTAAAATAGACGTGCTGTATAAATTAAAAATGAAAAATATATTAAATTGGTAGATTAACAGATTTTTATGACAAAAAACAGTTTCATTTAAATAAATTATCATTCATCGTCAAAATGGATTAAAATTCGTAAACTATGTAATATTTTATACAAAAACTAAAGTTATTGACATATGTTAAACTTTTATATCTACGATTATGTATTATCATTTTATTTGTTTTGAAACTCACAACAATATATTATCTATGCATAATTGAGGAAATTTCAATTCTACCAAAAGTTTGATACCACTTTTCAATTTTACCATTAATTAATGACTATTTTCACAAACACATTAAATTTATGAAAAAATAACACAAATCTAATTTTTAAAATTATTTATAGAAGATTTTTAAACGCAACTCTAATCCCTTAATACTAAACCCTAAACAATAATTACTAAAGCCTAAAGCCAAATGTTAGTATATTTTAGGTAAAATTTTATGTTTACCACTTTCAAGGTACCACTTTTCATCTTTACCACCACTTAAGGGACATTTTCAAAAATACCTTGTTCATTAAGCGGCAAAAGACTCTTATGCCCTTGTTATATATAATAAATCATTATTTAAATAAAAATAATAATTTTTTTATGTTTTCGAATTATAATTTTTCAAATTCGAATTATAAATTTTTTTTGTTGAATTATTTTTTCGAAATATTTTTTATATTATTCTTTCAGAATTTCTTTTCGAAAATTATGTTTGACACTATTTAAAATGTTTTTTATATATTTTTAAGTATTTATTTATATTTATTAGAATCTTAAATTTCACATTTCAAAAACCCTACTCCACCCCTCAACTCTAAACCCTAAGTCTAGATTAGTTAACCCTAGAGGTATAAGTGTATTTTACTATTTATTAAAAGTGACGGTACAAATGATTAGTGTACACATGAAAAGTGGTATTTACTATGAATGTGGTATTTGTGACAATTTCCTTATATTTTTTTATTGGTGGTATTTTTGAAAAGTGGCACTTAAATTTTCGTATTTCTAATAATTTCTCATAATTATATACAAAATAATAGTATAAATCTAAGCTTTAGTTAATTTATTATTTTACAAAATATGTTACTAGAAATTTTTGAAATAATTAACTAAAAATATTAATGACAAATCAGTTTTACTTATAAATTTAATGTTTATTTTAATTATAACAAAATATGTTGAGAAAAATATTAAAAATCTAAGAAAAAAATAAAATTAATTTTTATAAAATATTGAATTAATTTAGCAACAAAAATTCAAAAAATAAGATAATATTCCAAATTAAAAAATAATTGTGTAATTTTATAAATTTCTCTTGACCAAGTATACAATTTTATAAATAAATATTAAAAACTCAAAATCATAATATTTCAAATTTTATAAAACGTAAAATCATAGATGCTAAAATATATTTTTTTAAAATGTAACACAAAAAAATTATGTTGTAAAATCGAAAGTAATATAGTATTTTGAAATCTCAATTTAATAATAAAAAATCAAAAAAACTTAATGCCGTAACATTAAAAATATATCATATATTGATAAAAAATATACGATAGATACTACTATGTATACAATTTACTAAAATAACAAAGATATATTATTTAAATATAACAATGTATCTAATTATAAAATTTCGAAAAATACTAAAGTAATAGATGTTAAAGTATTATTTTAAAATAAAACATGGAGAGAGAGAAATATCTTTCATAGGGATGAAGATTATTGTTATGCTTGTCTAAATCTTGATCATCAGATTGATCTTTTTGTTCTGATTGCAGATTACTCTTCTCTTAGGTGATTTTGTTGTGTCTTTTCAAACTATTTCGAAGCTGTTTTTCAAATTCAAGAATTTTACCTTCGATAATGGTTTGATTTTAATTAAAAAAACTCATCTCTTCCTTCACAAAGTCAATTAAATCCCGTTAGTTTCATGTCGGGTATTTTCTTCTTTTGATTATCCTCATATACTTTGTTTACTGGTGTCAATTTTTTCTCTCACTTATTGTGAGCCATTAGATGGCATATGAGTAAAGTCTCCTTGATGCAAAGTAATATGTGTTTCAAAACTTAGTAGAATCGGCATCTCTGATGGTCCGATAAAAAGTTTTCTTTGTATGAAAATCGAGCTTTCTCAGCATTTATCAGTTGAAGATGAAGAAATTCTGACTATAAACGGTGGTTTTGGTGGAGGATTGGAGCTAGATGTTATCGGGAAGTTCGGGGAAGACAAAGATACAAGCAATTGCGGAGGAGTTCATGGCGTCGACTACCTCAGTGTCACCGGAGTACCACCCTCGGGCATGAAGGACACGCGTTCATCCATGTGTTTTACGACATTACATAAGTGACACGTGGAGAGGATGATAATCATGTTGCCGACTTCGGCATAGGCCGTGTTTTTAATTTCAATTGAATCTTTGTTTGGGCTTTTATTGTATAAACCTGATCCATGTAAGGCCTTTGGGTTTCTTCATTTCAATGAAATGAAAAGTTGACAAAAAATAACACAACATGAAAATATAAATTATAATTAAAAAAATATCCGTATACAGTATAATTAAATAAAATTAAAATGTATTGTATGAAAATTGTAGAAATTATAAAGATTTTTTAAAAGAGATCGTATATTTGATTATTTCAGATTATAATTTATGTATCAAACTCAAAAATCACTATATATTAATAATGACTAATAAGAAGCTTAAACAATAAGATTATAGAGTTATTCAATACATAACACTAAATTTAAATCATATATTTGTAATTTTTATGATACTATCAAAGTTATATATTTATAAAATTAAAAATACCAGTACGTACGTGCGGGTTAAACTCTAGTTCACATTAAATGTGACTACCTTTGTAAACGCTAAGTTATTATTTTGCAAGAGGCTCATGTACTAATAAAACAATTTTTTTCTTTTGCAATTGCCTATTTTACCAATATGCATGCCCACCATCTTGACAGGATAACCAAAGAAAACAATAAAAGAAAAACCAAGTAAATATTACATCATACTATTATTTGATAACACATTTAAGTGAAAACTTTATAATTTGATTGGCTAGCTATTTTACAATGCTGATTAGACTATTTTACAATACTGATGTGGCTCTTCTCGCTAAACCACTTGCGATCACCTTTCCTATTTTTTTATAAAAAAAATCCGGTTTAAATCAATAACCTTCCCTAAAACATTATTAATTTCCGCTTTAAATCAATATCGGCTTTCACTTTAATCTCGATCGACAGTACATTACTTGCAGCGATCGATTGTGACTCTTTTCCATCGATCGACACTTAACTCGATCAGGTATATCGTTCTAACTTGTTAAATTGTGTACTTATGATTAGTTCTCACCATACCTCCGACTGGATATACACTGGGGACAGTGTAATTTAAGTCTGGGGGGATGTTTACTGATATCCAGTTTATTGTGAGTCTTATAAAATGTTTTCAAAAGAGTTTTTATCGAGTCAAGAAGGGGATAATGAACTTTTTCAATTTTACGTACTATCTAACCGCTCTCTAGCACCATTCTTTGAGGTTATTGACTGCAGGGTGTACTGAATGGAAACGCCAAAGTGGATCACCTGCCAATAACATCCACGCTAGATGAGAAATTCTGAAGGAACCGAAGCTGACTTCCAACCTTAATCAATTCAACTTGCTTATCTTGGGGCTTGGTATACATTGGATCAGATTCCTTTTTCAGGTCTGAAAGGTACAAGTCTGTAAATTTTTGGTTTCCTTCTCTCCTCTCTTCGGCATCTCAAAATAATAAAAAAATTTAAATATAAAATAAAAGATTGAAATGATTTCCTGGAAGAGGCAGAGGGGTAGGAGTGTCTCCTGTGACCCCATTATTCTAAGTCTGAAGGGAATGATCACACATTGTGGAAATGAGGGGTAGAAATGTCTCCTGTGACCCCATTATTCACTACACTTTGTCAAAAAGGAACTACAAAAGTAGAAAAGTCAATGAGATGAACAAGATGGCTATATCAGCATCAACATTCATTGAAATTGAAACTAATGAGATTTAGAGAAGAGAGATATAGGGCGAAAGGAAACTAGAATAAGACTACCTGTTTACTCAGATATCTGCTAGAGTAAGAGTCCATGTGTCCCTTGATCGATACTCCCAAGATTTAGCCTACACATATAAATGAAGTCAGTAGAGGGTATGTCAGGCGGAATCAGCTAAGCTGTGGGCTGTAAAGTTTGGTTGCTAAGCTGAGGTCTATTACATGAACTGCCTCTTAGGTTGGCACTGATCTGATGTGGCTTACAACATTGCAGAGGTAAAAGTAATAAGTTTAAAATTGTGTGAGTCTCTGCTGTTTTCAAACCTCTTTCAGAGAGACTACCTGTGTGTTTTGCTTGAGGACAAGCAAATGGGTAAGTCTGGGGGAGTTGATAGACCATGGATTTTACCCACTTTCAGCCATGGTATATAAGTGTTTTAATATATATTTACTACTAGATATAGTCTTTTTAGAGTATTTACAGGTTCAGGTACATTCTGGATAAATATGGTGATTTTAGAATCTTTTAAGGTGCATAACTGCACAGACGCGTCCGATTTCTAGCTACGCATGGAGGCCTTGCCACCGTTAGATTGAGCCCATATTGTAACACAAGATATAGCTTTGAGTTAGATTTCCGATACCACCGGTTTGAGGTCAATCAGCATCCTGTAGCGGAAATTAGGCTTGTTTTACTGAAGAGTGGTCAGTCTGCTTCGCGAAAAGAAGCTGTCGAGGAGATGAAGGACTGTCGATCGATAACACAACATTGGTGTCGATCGACAGTGATGCCAGAACGTGGGCCAAGCATATTTTAAGACCGTTTGAAGCCCTGAAGCCACACCAAATTACCAAAAACACCCATGGACGACCAGAAACCGTATTTATGTATTTCTAAGCCATTGTTGACGGCTACGCGCTTTCTATTATCCTATTCTATTGTTTTCTCTTAGGTTTGGAGAGAAGATCAATTCTCCTTCAGAGATTGATTGGAACTCCATTGGTTTTACCATTGATTTATCTATTATATTATTTAGACTATGATTTGTGTTATTGCTTGCATGTCTAAGTAATTCATCTTGTTAGGTTTAGGGATTTTATGAGCTTAATGTCTAACTGATAATCAATAGGATTGCTAGATTATCTATAGATCTCTACACCAGGATGATTTGTAATACTAGGATCTGGAATAGTTAGAATAGTACGATAGTGTGACTAATTGTTTGAACCTAGAATCATAGGATAGTTGAGAGGCATGAAAGTGCAATCAGTTAACGGAACCTGAACTCTGTTGGATTATATACCTAGGCGCATACGGTGGTCTAGGAATCTAGTTGAACTTAATCGATTAGGTCGTTAGTGCTTGTCTAAGGAAGTATCGATCGACGCTCAGGCCATAGCATCGATCCATACTCACTCCAAGTCAACAAGCGACAGCTGAGACTGGACTTAGACATCTGATTAGTAATTACATGCGAAAGCTGGATTACTTACTAATTAAAATCGAGTTCTAGAATTGAATCTATAAACCATTAGCATCCTTGAATTGTAGTTTTGAATCTCTTGATTGATAAATCCCTAGATCTAGTTATTTCTCCTAATTTTTTACAACATCAATCAACCAATCGAACAACTACGTTGTTCACCTTGCTTTCATTTATTTACTGCTTATTAAACTGTTTGTCTAGCTTAATCTTGATTTCTAGTTTATTGTGTGTCCTATCTCTCTGTGGATTCGATCTCTAAGTACTACAATTGAACCTCTTATTTGAGAGAGTAAAATCACACGTTAGGATGATTTGGGTGATATCAGAAATCATGTTAAGAAGATGAGATAAACTCAAATTACTCAAAAAATAAAGATTAGATTACTAAAAATTCAAACTTTCTTCAAAGTATCAATGTATTTTGAGAGAAAACAAGATATGATCTAAAATTTGGGTCTAAAATGTATTTATAATAACTTAAAACTCGAACCGGGTCGATCCGACAAACCCGGGTTTGATCCGAAAGACAAATGGGCGAAATGTTCTTGGCATCGACCGCGGACGGCTCCAACCCGCGCCCATGGTCCGCGGCCCGCTCATTCAGAACTCGACGTCTCGGATCGAAATCCGTGGACATGTTCAAGCCGTGTTGCACGGCCGCGGCGTCTCCTCCGCACCACTCAACCCTCAGCCTCGATTCCACGGCCTGTTTTAGCCCGCGTCCACAGGTCCGCGGTCCTTGCCTCAAGTCTCTGCCATGAATCTGCGGTGAGCCCCTGTCCGCAACGACCACCCGCGCCCAAGCTCCATTGCTTCAAGCCTACTCTCGCGATTCCGCGGTCGTTTTCAGCCCTTCCGTCGTCGATTTCGTCGTCGAGATCGAGCTTCTCCTCTTCCGTGGCCGACTTCATCTCCGTTGAGTACGCCCTCAGCCTCACGTCTGGTCGTCGTCAGCTCAGCCCGTGTCATCAACCAGTCGTGCTCAAGCTCTCCGCGTGGCCGTGCCGTGCTCTTCATCGCCGTCGGGATTGAGCCACACCGTCGAGACTCCTCATCGGAAAGCTCTCACGTACAAGTCGTCTCCTCCTCGCCGTGATCGGATCTCCAGGCCGTGGTATCTGCCTCTGCCGTCGTGCTCGTCGTGGCCGTCGTCACCGGAATCAGACCTCATTTTTGGGATCGAAGCAGAGAAGAGTTCCAATGGTGATTTCCCAATAGTTTGCAAACCAGGTCCCTGAAATTCTTGTTATTTTCAATGCAGCCCTAACCTTCAGAATTGCAGACACGCCCTCTCAAATCAACCCTGTACTTGCGATTGTGCAATTTAACCCAGCCAAGAGTTCTGAATTTCCAGCGTTGGTCCCTGCCCTCTTGTTAACATCAAATTGGACCCAAAACTCCAAAATTTGCAATTTAATCCTTGAATTTCGTCCCAAACTTCGAAATGTGCATTCCAACCCCTATGATATGCAAATGAGTATGCAAATGCAATATAAAGACCTAAATGCAACCTAAAATTATCATAATAAGCATAAATATGAATCTAAAACTTATTAAAATCAAGAGATATCATGTATAAAGAATCTCTTATGGTTTCGTCTTCTTCTGACCTTGCACCGGAGATTCCGAATGAGTTTCTAGCTGTCTTGCATGACTTTTCTGATGTTTTTCCAGATGAAAATCCTAAAGGATTGCCACCAGTGAGAGGCATTGACCATCAGATCGACTTCGTCCCGGGCGCATCTCTACCGAATCGACCAGCGTACCGCACCAATCCGGTGGAGACCAAGGAGGTTGAGAAACAAATTGGTGAGCTGCTTCAGAAGGGATACATCAGGGAGAGCCTCAGTCCTCGTGTCATGCCTGTTCTACTCGTACCATAAAAAGATGGCTCATGGAGGATGTGTGTGGACTGCCGTGCTATCAACAACATCATGGTAAAGTATAGGCATCTCATTCCTAGGCTAGAATACGTGCTTGATGAGTTGCATGGTTCATGTGTTTTCTCTAAGATTGATTTGAAAAGTGGCTATCACCAAATTAGGATGAAAGAAGGTGATGAATGTAAAATTGCATTTAAAACAAAGATAGGATTGTATGAATGGCTCGTCATGCCATTTGGTCTTACTAATGCCCCTAGCACTTTCATGCGTTTGATGAATCATGTCTTGAGATCATTCATTGGTCATTTTGTAGTTGTCTACTTTGATGACATTCTTATCTACAGTAAAAACATTGAAGAACATAAGATGCATTTAAAATCTATTCTTGAAGTTCTTAGAAAAGAAAAACTCATTGCAATCTTGGTAAATGCTCTTTTGGAACAGATCACGTGGTGTTCTTAGGTTTTATTGTAGGTGATGATGGATTTAGAGTGGACGAGGAGAAAATCAAAGCCATCCGAGACTGTTCGAGTCCGACGACCGTGGGCGAGGTGAGGAGTTTTCACGGCCTGGCTGGTTTCTATAGGCGGTTTGTTCCGAACTTCAGTACCATAGCAGCCCCACTTACTGAAGTGATCAAGAAATACTTTGGGTTTAAGTGGGAACAAGTTCAAGAAGAGGCATTTCAGATTCTCAAAGGGAAGTTAACTCAAGCTCCTTTACTTATACTTCCTGATTTCTCTAAAGCTTTTGAAATCGAATGTGATGCCTCCGGAGTGGGTATTGGTGCTGTGCTGACGCAGGATAGGAAACCCATTGCTTATTTCAGTGAAAGGCTTGGTGGAGCCACGCTCAACTACCCTACCTATGACCAAGAGTTTTTACGCTTTGGTGAGGGCTCTTCAAACGTGGCAGCACTATCTTTGGCCTAAGGAATTCATCATCCACACGGACCATCAATCTATGAAACACCTTAAGGGTCAGCAAAAGCTAAACAAGGGGCATGCTCGTTGGGTGTAGTTCATTGAGACGTTCCCTTATGTGATCAAATACAAGAAACGTAAGGAGAATGTTGTGGCTGATGCCTTGTCTAGAAGGTATACTCTTCTCTCAGCCCTTGAAACGAAATTGCTTGGTTTTGAATTTATCAAGGATTTGTATGCATCTGACCAGGATTTCAATGAGATTTTTTGAAAATGTTCCAAGGTTGCCTATGGGAAATATTTTCAAAATTATGTATTCTTATTCTTTGATAACCGCTTGTGTGTTCCTCAATGTTCTTTGAGGGAATTGTTTCTCAGAGAAGCTCATGGAGGAGGTCTTATGGGACACTTTGGTGTTAAGAAAACCTACAAGGCGGTTCATGATCATTTCTACTGGCCGAGTTTGATGAAAGATGTGGAAAGGATTTTTGGCCCTTGTGTGGTGTGCAAGAAGTCTAAGTCCAAGGCCTCAAACCACGGTTTGTATTCTGCTCTTCCTATTCCTTCTCATCCTTGGGTAGACATCCCTATGGACTTTGTGTTGGGATTTCCTAGGTATAAGGCTGGACGAGACTCAATCTTTGTTGTTGTGGATAGATTCTCAAAAATGGCACATTTCATTCCTTGCCACAAAACTAATGATGCCGTGCAAGTTGCTGATTTATTCTTTAGAGAAATTGTTAGAATGCATGGAATGCCTAAGATCATTGTATCTGATCGTGATGCTAAGTTCCTTAGCTATTTTTGGAAAACCTTGTGGTCTAAGCTATGTACGAGATTGATGTTTTCTACAACTTGTCATCCGCAAACTGATGGTCAAACTGAAGTTGTTAATCGAACCTTATCCGCATTGTTTAGAGCTTTGGTTAAAAAGAATCTTAGACTTTGGGAAGAATTCTTGCCACGTGTTGAATTTGCTTATAATGATGCATTAATGCACTCTGCTACGAAGTTTTCTCCTTTTGAAGTTTTTTATGGATTTAATCCTTTGTGACCACTTGATCTTTTACCTTTTCCTTTGAGTGAAAGAATTAGTACAAATGGCAAGAGGAAGGCGGACACTATCAAGAAGCTACATGAACAAGTTCGTGCAAACATGGAGGCCAAGACCGAGATCTATAAAAGATATGCCAACCAGAAAAGAAAGGAGGTTATTTTCAAGGAATGTGATCTTGTTTCGATTCACTTGAGAAAGGAGTGATTTCTGGAAGAGAGAAAGTCCAAACTCATGCATCGGGTTGATGGTCCATTTCAAATCCTTAAAAAAATCAATGACAACGCTTATCAGCTTGATCTTCAAGGTAAGTATGACATTTCTTCGAGCTTTAACGTTTCTGATCTTTCTCCTTTTCTTGTAGATGATCCGGATTTGTGGACAAATCCTTTTGAAGAAGTAGGTAATGATGTGCCCCAGTCCGAGGATCAGTCCATGGAATCAGACCAGTACGAGGATCAGAACGTCTGGAAGATTTCAACTGAGGTTCAGTTTTCCGACCGTGCCGGACAGACTGATCGGGCTGTGTACCGGATCGACCCGCGCACATCCGGAATGGAGCTTCAGCATAACCCACGACCAGACAACCGAATCGACCGTACTGGAGTTCGTCTTTCCCATAATGTTCGCCATTCTAGGACCATTGGTCAAGCCACAACTGAATTCGACCGGGTGGAACCCGAATACGATTGTGGCTTCTCTCTTTTGAGCCAATTGGACCGTACCAGCGACCGTTCTGATGGACTGATCCGACACTTCGATCAGTTCATGAACTTTGAACCTTCAAATCTTTCTAAGGCAAGATCTTGAAGCTTTCTGATGACTTAGCCTCCATTTGGTCCAGAACAGTCGTGAGAATCCCCCATCCGAACATGAAGACCGTACCGGACGCGTACTGCTCCTTACAGCGGGACATGCTGTCGGCTGCACTGAATCTTGACATACGTAGCCGAAGGTTTCATCGACCAGTCAACATTATTTTATGTGCTTTGACTAGATCTGGTCAATTATCTATTTTCTATGTCTCTTTTTCATACATTTCTATTTATTCTCTTTGACTACAAGTTGTATAACTATGAGAACACATCCATGAATAAAGTATTCGATTTTCCTTATTCATTTTTGAGTTTTCTCTCTTTGTTCTTTGCTTAGAACACTCTTGTTTCCTTGGTGAGATTATCTCCGAGTGAATTCCCTTTCGTTGTGCTGGACTTGTGCGTCACATCAAACAGCCATCGAAACCTCTGGTAGTATCATTGAGTCATCCGCTACCCTTTGTGTCACTAAACGATCCATCAGTTCTCTTTCCTCCGGATCGAGTCCATATCACCCGTACCGGTCGAGTGCTCGTTCCTTAAGGTTCTTCAGCTTTCCTCTTCTAGGAGCTTAAGAATCCTCTCTGATTGTGCATACACACAACAACATATTTGAATACTGAGACGTTACTGGAACCAAAATTTATAAATCTTGTCACCGTTTCCGCATAAATTGTCAAGTGCACCAGCTACCATTCTTAGAGTCTGTGGATCATCTGTTTTGCTCACCATCTTTGCTAGCAGTTGAGCACCTCCTGTAGTCATTATTAGATCGTGACTCTTCTCTGCCGTTAATAAACCATATAACAGAAAGGATCCACATATATTGAGAAACAAAATAGTCAATGGCATACATAACTTATATAAAGACAATTTTAGACTAAACTGGCCCTGCTTCTCAGTAGTAAGTTTAACTGTGTTTATGAACAAACAATATCATAAAAAAAGTACTTGACGTTCATCTCCAAATTAGCGATTGCACCGGAAGCCACTCTAAGAATAGTGAGATGACTGAACAAGAATAAGCAGAGTTTTTACACCCCCTTCCTCCACAATCTTCACCTGATTAGATTCTAAATACATACACACAGAGAATGCAAGTCATTTAGGTAACAGTAGAGAGGAATATAAACTTTAGGGTAATGACACATGCTAATATATAGAGTTATGAAACCACACACCTTCGGCTTCCAGATTAGCCACCACTTTTACAGCTTGGATTTGGACTTCCACGTCTTCGGACCTAATCAGGTGTAATATCTTCTGAACTCCCACTGAATCGAATAATAAGAGAAAATGTCAACAGGATTTTACCCCCACAATGAAATCGAGCTATATTCATGAGAAAGAACTATGCCTTCTTCACAAAGTCTTGCCATGGTAGCTTTCTGACCAGACAGAGAATTTTTTTTAACCCTTGTGACCTCTGTGAGCCTGCCAATAGAGCTCCAGATTATGATGGTCCTTTTGGAAAATCTTCCTTCGTACGCTTGTCCTGTGGAAGAATAAAAATGGACTTACTTAGCAAGACAATGCACGTGAAAATAAAGGTGAGACAAGTTCATTTGTAAAGTCACCTCAACAACATTTTCACTTTCCTTTAGATTTTTTTTTAGTTTGCAAAGCTCATTCTCCATTTGCTTTCTCTGCTTTTCTTCCAAAATGAGCCTTTCCTTCATATCCCGAACCTCTGCACCAAGTTTTTCCTATGTAAACAAATTTCTATAAAAACAGTTGTATGTTTTGAGTAACCAGACGTTTTAAGAGGGCCACACCTCTTGGTTGAGCAAATCATTATAGTCTAGTTTCACCATCTGAAGTTCATCTACTGTCGATTCATTTATTTGTGAAAGTTCTTTTAGTTTTTATCTTCAGTTCCTTTGTCTCTTCATGTTCCTGGATATCCCAAAACAAAAATAATTGGAGACAGGAACAACAAAGGCAAAACAAACTCATCTTCAATTTTTAAAAAGCTGAAAGGATCATGTGATAAAACTTGTGAAATGCCTATATAACCCGTGATAAAACTTGGCGATCGCTTATAATGCATTTCATTTGTCTAAGTTACTCCTCTGCAGAGTTGGACCGAGCATGTTCATCTTCCAGTTTCTTCTGCAGCTCCGCGATTTTAGATTCATACATATAAGTGGCTTCCGAAAGTTCCCTTTGATATTGATAGTTGCCTATCTCTTGTTCCTATCAACAACAAAAAGTAGCGTTTAGTTTGAACAGAATACTAATGCATTTAATTTAATAAAAAGGGTCTAGTATTAAACTAACATGACTTCTGCTGATTACTCAAAACATTTTTCATTTCATTCAATTGATGCTCGGCGTTTGTTGACCGGGCTTGTTCTTCCTCAACCTCCTGAACCAAATCCGCAATTTTTCTCTCATATAATTGACTAGCATCTGCTAGTTTTTCCTGATATGCTGAATTTTCCAGCTGTTGCCGCTACTAACAATCAAAAAGAACATTGTGAGAGCCTATTCAAGTATATTCATACACAACTCCAAAACAGGAAATGTACCTTGGTATTTTTCAAGTTCATCTCCAATTGTATGGCCTTGTCACGCATTAGATCACACTGATCTTTCTGCATTTGCAGATCCTTAAATAGTTCTTTCACACGGAGTTCCAAGCCACGAGCATTTTGTTGATCATAAAGCAAAGATGAGTAAACTTATGAATGTAAATTGTAGTAAATGTAAAATGAGGTTGCTTGGTGAGTGGAGTATTATGCCCACATGTCATGCACTATCATTTCTTTATTTAGTTAGTGTATGAGAGTCTCTCCTTAGTGCAAGGGAGCTTCATCTAGTGCATGGCAGCCTCTTTGTTTTTGGCTCCCCATTTGATGTATATATAGGTACTCTTGATACATGAAACAATCAAGCAATTCAATTCTTTCTTTCTTTCTCAATATGTTTCAAGAAAGTCTCTCATTAGTCTCCATGTTCTTCATTTAATTTCTCTTATCTTTCTTAATTCTCATAAAATCTCATGGTATCAGAGCCACAAGCTCTTGAACGCTAAGTCTTCCGCAATCTTTCAATCTTTCACTCTGTTTCTATTTATTATTTTTTTCTTAAAAAAAAAAAATTACTTTGTTCTTCTCATTGTGCTTGAGCTGTTCTTAATGAATTCCGGAGGAAATTCAAAGATGGTTGTGATTCCAGTTACTCTCAAGGGAGCTAACTACTTACTTTGGGCAAGGCTAACTAAGACAGCTCTTAGAGGCAGAGGTCTCTGGGAAATTGTTGAAGAAGGCAGAGGCCTTAAGAAGAAGACTATCCTAAGAGAGGATGGTAAGGAGATAGTGGTGGCTGAAGCTGGTGATAAGAAAAGAGTTCAAGAAGATCTCATGGTGTTATCTATCATCCACAACAGTTTTGAACCCGCAATCTTGGAAGCTTACTCCTACTGTGAAACTTCTAAAGATCTGTGGGATACACTTCAAAAGGTGTTTGGAAATGTCTCCAACATCAGTAGAGTGTTTGAAGTCAAGAGGGCTATCAACAACTTGTGTCAAGAGGATACTGAGTTTGATAAACACTTTGGAAAGTTTAGGTCTTTGTGGGCTGAACTAGAGATGTTGAGGCCAAGTACTTTGGATCCTGAAGTACTGAACCAGAGAAGAGAGCAAGATAAGGTATTTGCGCTTCTCTTCACTCTCAACCCCGGGTATAATGACTTGATCAAACACATCCTAAGAGGACATGAGCTCCCATCTCTAGATGAAGTGTGCTCTCAGATCCAAAAGGAGCAAGGATCAGTTGGACTCTTTGGGAGAAAGGGAGAGCTCATCATGGTAAATCAAGCTGAAGGGGCAGAGACCAAGCCAGAAGGCGTAGCTAACAAGGGGTACTACAAACCAGAAGATAAGAAGATTTGGGTGTGTGATCACTGTAAGAAGAAGGGTCGTGGCAATGACAAATGCTGGATCCTCCATCCACACCTCAAACCTCAGAAATTCCGGACTCCATATGCAGATGCAAGGGCAAAATTCTCTGGTGAAGTAGGAGAGCCATCTACTCCTAAGCGCACTAATGGTGCTGGTGAAGGAAAAACACTGTCTTTCAGCGGCTGCTCAGCTGTGAGAACTACACAAGATGAATCTATCAAGAAGTCAGACCTTGAGGCTCTCATCAAAGCTCTAAAAGAGTCTGGTAACACACTTGGTATTTCCCTTAGTGCATCATATAAACCGCCTAGAGTTCTGGTTACTTCTCTACATGCATCTCATTCATCTAGTGGTATTAAGCCTTTAGTCATAGACTCAGGAGCCTCTCACCACATGATTAGTGATG
Organism: Brassica oleracea var. oleracea; assembly: GCF_000695525.1. NCBI lineage: Eukaryota > Viridiplantae > Streptophyta > Magnoliopsida > Brassicales > Brassicaceae > Brassica > Brassica oleracea. The sequence goes on from NC_027751.1 coordinate 30,355,486, forward strand.
CTAGGTTGATTAGTAATGTAGAACCGGTATTAGGTAATGTAATGATTGCAAATGGAGACAAAATACCAATTAAAGGTGTAGGAACTCTTAAGCTATTTGAAAAAGATACAAAAGCATTTTACATGCCATCTTTTGCATCAAATTTATTATCTGTCAAAAGAGCTACCACTGATTTAAATTGTAATGTGATTTTCAGTCCTAATGAGGTTGTTTTTCAGGATATTGAGACTCTTAAGTTGATTGGAAAAGGTGTTACAAAGGATGACTTGTACCTACTTGAAGACACCAATATTGTTTCAAATTTATCTTCAGCTTTCAGTTCAATTCATGTTTTAGATAAAAAGTGTTTTATGGCATGATAGACTAGGTCATCCTCATTCTCGTGCACTAAACCTGCTGCTTCCTGATATTTCCTTTAAAAATGATGGCTGTGAAGCGTGTATCCTAGGCAAACATTGCAAGACTGTGTTTCCTAAGTCATCTACTATCTATGAAAACTGTTTTGATCTTATACATTCTGATGTTTGGACTGCACCATTCATATCTAGGGAGAATCATAGATATTTTGTCACTTTTATTGATCAAAAATCAAAATATACTTGG
>NC_027751.1:30356170-30357821 GCF_000695525.1 Brassica oleracea var. oleracea
AGATCAAAGTATTCAGGTCAGATAATGGGGGGCAGTATACAAGCAATGCTTTCAAAAATTACCTAGCTAAGAATGGGATCATACACCAAACCAGTTGTCCATACACACCACAACAAAATGGTGTAGCGGAGAGGAAGAACAGACACCTCATGGAAGTGGCAAGATCTATGATGTTCCAGACTAATGTACCTAAGCAGTTCTGGAGTGATGCGGTCATGACAGCATGCTACCTCATCAACAGAACACCAACAAGGGTGCTAGATGATCTCACGCCATATGAGGTACTAAACAATAGAAAACCATCTATTGATCACTTTCGTGTGTTTGGTTGCTTGTGTTATGTTTTGCAGCCAATGGAGCAAAGAAATAAGCTTGAGGCTAGAAGTACTAAGGCTGTGTTCCTTGGTTACTCTTCAACCCAAAAAGGCTACAAGTGCTATGACCCAGACATGAGAAGGGTACTGGTCTCGAGGGATGTAAATTTTGTGGAATCAAGGGGATATTATGAAGAGAAGAGTTGGGATAAGCTCAAGGACATCTTTCAATCATCTTCTGATAGGGCAAACAATCTGAGGCGTATAATGGAGAGTCTTGGCATCAATATGGCTCAACCATCAGAGACTGGAACTGATCAAGAGGATACACAGGTTCCAAGGACTGTGATTGAAGTGGTTGATCACGCTGGAGACAATCCCTATCCTGATCCTGATGGGGGGAGACAAGATGATACACATACTGGTCAGGATCATGATCAGGATGAGAGACAACAAGAAGAGACAGTGGAGGAGCCGCACACTGAGGTACATTCAGGTGGAGATGAACATGAGCAGCATGTTACTGAAGAAGTCCAGCCACTTAGGAGAAGTACAAGGGAGAGAAAGCCTGCCTCAAACTGGATCAACAAAAAATTTTACTTCAACAGCCAAGCAGTAGCTCATCCTATACAAGCAGTATGTTCTCTTGCTCATTATCCCACAGAGCATCACCCTTTCATCGCCAATATAGATCAAGAGTACATTCCAAGGTCTTATGAAGAAGCAATGGTAGATGATGAATGGAGAGCATCCGTCGAGGATGAGGTCAATGCCATGATCAGAAATGACACTTGTTATGAAACTGAACTCCCCAAAGGCAAGAGAGCAGTGACAAGCTGCATGATACACACTATCAAGTACTTAGCAAATGGAAAGCCAGAAAGAAAGAAGACAAGGCTAGTAGCAAGGGGATATACTCAGGTGTATGGAGAGGATTATTTGGATACTTTTGCACCAGTAGCCAAGCTTCACACTATAAGGATCATTCTCTCATTGGCTGTCAACCTAGAGTGGGACTTATGGCAGATGGACGTGAAGAATGCCTTTCTTCAAGGAGAATTGGATGATGAAGTCTACATGAGACCACCACCAGGGCCTGAAAACCTTGTCAAACCAGGGAATTTGCTGAGGCTAAAGAAAGCAATCTATGGGTTAAAGCAATCACCAAGAGCATGGTACCACAAGCTGAGTACAACTCTTAATGGAAGAGGATTCAGCAAGTCTGAAGCTGATCACACCCTATTCACCCACACATCTCAGCGTGGGATTGTAGTCATATTGATCTATGTGGATGACATTATCATTACCGGAAGTGATAAGGAAGGTATCATCTTAAC
>NC_027751.1:30358029-30367490 GCF_000695525.1 Brassica oleracea var. oleracea
TTGGTGAGTGGAGTATTATGCCCACATATCATGCACTATCATTTCTTTATTTAGTTAGTGTATGAGAGTCTCTCCTTAGTGCAAGGGAGCCTCATTTAGTGCATGGGAGCCTCTTTGTTTTTGGCTCCCCATTTGATGTATATATAGGTACTCTTGATACATGAAACAATCAAGCAACTCAATTCTTTCTTTCTCATTATCTTTCAAGAAAGTCTCTCATTAGTCTCCATGTTCTTCATTTAATTTCTCTTATCTTTCTTAATTCTCATTAAATCTCACATTTTCCTTCTCCAGGAGCTGTAAGTCATATTCATATAAGCACCAGGTAACAGTAAAATAGGCATCCTATCAAGAAACTACAAGATAGTTTAATATCAATCATTGTAAGTAAAAGACAAATACCTTGGACCTTGTACAGCGTTCTTTTCTGCTTCAGCCAAATTGTTTTCACATTATCTCAATCTTTTCTCCAACTCGTGTTTCTCACTATTTCTAAGTTTGTTTTGTCTTTCAACTTCTGCAGTTAGATGGTCCACCTGAGTCTCAAGCTTCCCACACAAACTTTCATAATCGAATTCTTCTTTAAGCTTGACCATGTTTAGTATTTACATTGCCTGTAAAAGCAAGACATGACCAACAAGGCATTACTAGAAAAGTTCTGAAAGAAATAAGAATGTTCAATATCAGAAGATTGTGTCTTTCATCAGATATATGAAAACTAACCCTTTGTCCGAACATTATTGTGCTAGTTGTTTCCGTGCAGATGGCCCAGTTTCAAAATTTATGTAACTAGAAAAATATGAAAAAAAAAAAATGTATAAGACATTCTTGTATTTTTTTTATAAATGGCTTAAGAAAATTCTGGTAAACTAAACCCCAAAAGAATCACGAAGAAGCCTTGTTAGCTTAGAAACTAGAAAATGTTTCTTTGTTAGAGCTTATTTAATTATGTTCCAGAATATATTATAATACTATACTCTTATAATACTATCTCAATTTAAATTAATATTATACTTATTTAATTTGTACATTTTAACAACAACAACAAAAAAAAAGAGTAAAACTTTGAATGGCCGCAGGGCAGTCGCATTGACCGCTATGTTAAACTGGCTCTGGTTCTAAGTATGAATGGAAGGTGGAGAAAAGATGGTTCTCATGCCTAGGTAGAGCATTCAATTGTGAAGTTTCCATTCAACAAAAATAACAAACACATGGTGTTTCGTTTACTAAAGTGATATTAGAACTTTTTGATCCACTAGTGTATCAGATAACTGAACAAAATGCATGGACTGCTTTTAACAGTAAAACCACTTCACATTTGAGTGTAAAAGGCAGTCTAACTTTTTTTTAATTAAGTAATTATCTTTACAATGATATAACCAAATTGTTTTATATAAGTTTTATTATTTAAACTAGATTCAACATCTAAACTTTTGGTTACTCTTTAATTTAATAAAAAAATATTTTTAAACTTTTATAAGAACATCTCTTTTTTAAAAAAAATTATTTATAATTTTGCTAAAAAAATATATATATTTATGATTTTTAAAGATCTCTTATACTTTCTTTTTAAAATATTGATTTCTAAAATGATATGTTAGTTAATAGTAAACCTCCAAAATATTAAACTATTCTACCAAAAATTATAATTATTTTAAACCATGAAAATTAGATATATATATATATATATATATAAATATATATATATATATATATAATTTTAAATTTCAAAATAATTATATATATATATATATATATATATGTTTGGACTAGTTTCTATTATATTCTGATTTTTACTGCATTTATAAATTATTTTAAAAGGAATTACTTCAACTGTGAAAAATAAATAGTAATAGAAATTTTATATAAATTATTTTAAATGTGTACAGTATTCTGGACCGCTTTTTATGCTCTTTCACCATTCAAACATATATTTTATACCGCTAGATCCCAAGATCCACTCGATCCGCTTGATCTGCTTTTATTCCGCTCGATCCGCTTGATACGCTCGATCCGCAACGCTAGATCCGCTTTCTCCCTTCGGAACCTAAGAGTATGAGTGGAGGGCAGGAAAAAGATGGGAGAGACACTTAGGTGTATGAACTGCCGCTTAGTTTCCCATTCAACATGTTGTTTTTAATTTTAGAATGAACCTCTTTTTAAATAGTGAACTGTCTAGTGGCTCAATTTTATGAGCAAAAATCATGAAACACCAACTACAGTAACTACTCAGGTATTTTTGAATGTTTCTAGCGGTTCACCTTTTTTTAAATACACTTTTTCTATTTTAATAATTACTAATACATGATAATTTTGATTTTAAATGTTTTTGTCACAGAAATATCTACAAAAAATCAATCTTAAACAAAATAAGATTTCTATAATCTATAAAATTATTCAAACTCCAGTTTCATTCTATTTTATGTTTTTTAATTATGCAATTTACATAAACCGAACCAACCAAAATTTTGATTTAATGATGATCAGAGTATAAAAAGATATCCAAACGCCCAACTTAATAATATTCGTTATATATAATTCTTTATTTGTCATCATATTTTTTTCTTAACAATACAATGTTTTCTTTTAAAAATTATTTAATATTTTAAACTGATGTATTATTATGTAATACTAAAGCCTAAAACTATTTTTATCAAAAATATAATTATTTTAAAATCATAAAACATTATATATATATGATTTCAAAACTCAAAAAATAATACATGTTTAAAATAATTTTATATTATATTTTTAATAAATTTATTAATTTTTAATTTATAAAGTCTTTTTAAAAATAATTGTTTTATTAATGAACATATGTAGTATTATAATTTTTAATAAATTAATTAATGTTAAAACTCAAAATTATTATATTATTTTCGATGTGTTAGTTAACATTAAGTCTCAAAACTATATTTTACCAAAAATTATAATTGTTTGAAAATCATCCAAAATTATTTATTTATATATTTAATTTAATTCTCAATAAATTATATATATTATTACTTAATATTTATTATATTTTGAATTAAAATTTATATTTTCGAAATTATAAGTTATATTTTAAATAACAACTTTAATTATGAAAAATAGTACCAGAAATGAAATAAATTATTTTAAAAATAATTAAATAACTATTAATTCTTTTTGTGAAATAATTTTAAATTCATTTTACACCACCTTTACAAAAATGTAATTAGTTCATGCACAATTATTTTTTAAAATAACTCTTTTTAACTATAAAAATAAATAGTATATAATATTTTTATGAATTAATTTAAGTTTGTACAGTATTTTGGACCACTTTTTATCCACTTTCACCATTCAAACTTTTGTTTTGAGCCGCTAGATCTGCTTTAATCTGCTTGATCCACTTTTGTTCCGCTCGATTCGCTTGGTCTGCTAAATCCGTAACACTCTATCCGCTTTCTCCACTCGGAACCTAAGTAGCTCATATTGGATTCAACTTAATAAATTTCTGATTTGGTGTGATTTCAAATATATCCATCCAAAAAATAGATTCCTAAACTTTGTTTATTATTTTTTTTTAAATATTGTTTATGTACTTTTTAGAGAAATGGCCTTAGATAGCCCTAGACCATTTTTTCTTCCTAATCTAGACCTCAAGGTCCAATATGACAAAAATGGTTCATTTATATAATATAATAGAAACAAAACATTTTGAAAACTTTATAAAGTTTTCGACGCATGTCGTCGTCCGTCGTAGTCTCTGCATCGTCTCCGTCGTCCTCTCCACCATCGTATCCATCATTATCTCCATCGTCTCCGCATTGTTTCTGTCGTCGCCTCCGCATCTCATTGTCCTTCTATTTTTTTCTCGGCATCTGTGAATCTTCAAGGTATCATCATTACCTGTTGACTATAAATTTATGATTAGTTAGTTTCAATTATTGTTTAATGTCGATGATATTTTGGATCTCCGTGATTTTGTGGTTCAGTTTGATTTGATATGTTGTTGTGATTGGATTTTCGAGTTTTTTTTAAGCTTAAGTTCATAAATTGATTTGTATTCTATTATTGTCGTCATCTTCACCTTCTAGATTCACAATTGTTTTGTTTAGTTGTTTTGCAATATATAGTTCAAATGTTCTGATACACAGTTGGTTGATATTTTTGAGATTTTGTTTTGATCTTTTTTATAAAAAAATCGAAATATGATTGAATTTTTTTGTGTTTTTGGTGAATGTAATTAAAAAAAAAAGCTTTCCAGTGGAAGTTCTATGTTGACAAGAATAGGACTGCATCGTTTATTCACTTAGAAAAGATTTTCAATATGAAGATTTGCTGAAGATGGTTTCCGAAGATTTTCGTATTCAAGAGGAAGATATAACTTTGAGATATGAAATTTCTTTGGAGTTGAAAATTATGGTTGAAGATGTTACTCCAATCTCCATAGGAAACACTTGTCAACTCAGCAGTTTCATCGGCAAGATTAGAGGATTTGATGGAATATGTCGGTTTTGTATTATGGTTTGTTTTATATCAACTAAACACTATTCAGGAAAGCTTTCCTAAATTTGTACTAAACTTTCCAAAACATTTTGCATCTTGCAGGTTATTACTGATTCAGCTAGCTATAATAAGCAAACTACTGATCCATGTGCCTACCTAGTTCTTTTGAATTTAATTTCAGATTTTGGTTCTACGGTGCAAAGAGAAAAACAGGTACATCATTTGAAATTTCTTTTTTTTTGTGTTTGTGTGATTTTCTTCTGTCTTAGACTATTTATGATAGTCTTCCTAATCATGTACTAATCCTTCCAAAACAACTTGATTTTTGCAGACTCTTCTTTGTGAAAGTGTCTATGCAATTCCTTTAAATGTTATTCTTGATTTTAGTCATGTCCATATTGGACTTTCACCAACCACAAGAGGAGCTGCTTATATTAAGATGAATAGCTATTTTAAGACCAAGGGAGAGTTAATATTGAGATGAAGAAATGGGCTTTAGAGTGGAATTTTGAGTACAAGAATGTCTCGTCTAACAAGTGTAGAGTTGTATTGCGGTGTGTCGGTGACAATTGCTCATGGAGGATGCGTGCCACCAAGCTACCTTGTTCAGATTTTTTTTTGTGGTTAAGAAATATGTGCATGAGCATACATGTGCTACAACACACAGGAATGCCAACCATAGACAAGCATCTGCAAAGTTGCTGGGTTTTTTGATATGCAGCAACTACGGAAAAAATAAAGGACTCAAACCTAAACAGATCATTGAACAAGTGAAGATACAACATGGTGTTCATATCAACTACAAACAAGCATGGAGAGTGAGAGAAGAAGCTGATCAGTATTTTGTTAGAGGGACTCTTGAAGACAGTTGCTACAATATGTCAAAGTTGTTGTACGAAGTCACAGAGAAAAATCCTGGATCTTTAACTTATCTAGAGGTGGATGCTGCTAGAAAGTTCAAGTACACATTCTTGACTTTTGGTCCATCGATAAGGGGCTTCTCATTGATGAGGAGAGTTATTGCAATTGATGATACATTTCTGAAGGAAAAATATAAGGGGAATTTATTGGGAGCTTCTGCTCAAGATGAGAATTATCATCTATATCCTCTCTCGCCTTTGCAGTAGTTGAGGCATGAAATGTTGATTCTTGGACATGGTTCTTTAGAGGTCTGAGTCAAATGATCCCCGATGCTTCTGATCTTGTGTTTGTATCATACAGAGCTATTTCTATTGCTTCGGAGCGCTTGAGGAGATTTATCCCCTAGGCCCACCTTGGAATTTGTAGGATTCATTTGCACACTAACATCATACCTAAATATTCGAAGACTGGTTTTTTACCTCTGGTAGAAAGTGCTGATGATGCTTACACATTTCATGAATTTAATTCAATCTTCAGTGACATAAAGGATAAATGTCCTGAATTAGCTGAGTATTTGGAAGATTCAGATTTTCGGAAGTGGGCAACATGCTTTGTGCCTTCAAACAGGTACAATATCATGACCACAAACATTGCAGTCCCCAATTCTGTGTTTAAGCTTCCTTGTGAGTTTCCACTAATCTATCTCCTTGAGACGATTAGATTGGCCCTCACGACTTGGTTTTTTAGCGACGTGAAACTGCTGCAAAAAACAAGCATCTAGTTACCCAAAAGTAGTAAAGAAGTTGGTATCCAGGTCTGATGATGCAATGACGCTTAATGTTACCAAGTTGATCATTGTGAGTTTGAGGTAATAGATGATACTATGAACTATGTTGTTGATCTGGAGAAGAATCACTGCACTTGTAATGTTTTTGACATCGACAAGGTACTTTGCATTCATGCAATTGATGTTGCTAAGCGTTCTAAGAGAGGTAAAAATCGTTATGCTTCTCACTCAATAGAAACGTGGGCTAAAGCTTATGCTGAAAGCATACACCCTGGTGGAGAGTTATCAAAATCTACATATCCAGAGAATATTGATGAATTTTCTTGCCCACCCCCAGCTACCAAAAAACGCAGTGGAAGGCCTCCTACAAAGAGGATCAGATCAGTTGGCGAGTTTGGGGTTCCTGGTTCTAAATCTCAGTCACACAAGTGCATTAGATGTGGCATAGGAGGGCACAATAAGAGCACATGCATGACTACTATATGATGAAGTTTGTGTGCCTATTCATATGTGATAGGAAAACAAAAACAAAGAGTTATATTCTATATTTTTAATCGTCTTATGAAGATTTTTCTAAAATTTCATTTAAGTACTACAAACATGTTCTATTCTTTTTTAGTTTCAATGGTTTATTGATTATTTACATGTTTATTGAATACTAGGTGTTTTCCTGCACCATGTGCTGAAAAAAACAAATTTAAAATTATATTTTTAAATAATTTTTTGTTAATATTTTGATTTTATTATTTGCGTACAATATATTACTTCTATGTAAAAATTAAGATAAAATAAATATTTTTATTTACATTTATATTTTAATTATATTTATTTATTTACTTGTTTGCTAAAGATACATTAAATAAAATTCTATAAAATTAAGGAAAAGTTTTGTTATGTATAATTAACAAAACATAAAATTAAATAATATTTCTAAAAAATTTAAATATTAAAAAGAAATAATCATAATATGATTAGAATTCTTTTTTGAAAATGCATAATTTTTTTAAGATTTGTTTTAGTAATAAAAATTATAAAATTATTTAAAATAATAATTAAATAATATTTTCGAAATTATTATATATTACTATATTTCTAACTTTACTATTTATTGTTATATTAATGATGATTTATAAGTTATTACCTTATTCTAAAAAATTATTAAAATTACAAAACAATATTAAATGTAAATGTTCATGTCACAATTAGTCCAAGCCATGTCATCTTTATTTGTATGTCATGACATTATTTTGCTTTCAAAATTAATATGGTGATGACATGTGTCAAAATCACTTCGTAAATAATGTATAGGGGATTTTTGGAAGCCCATCCTAAATATGCCAAATGTTTTCCAACATTTATAGTATATAATTTAATTTTAAATACATTTATGTGTTCAACACAAACAGATGATTCTCCTCAGCCTAGCGGCTAAAATACTATGTTATCCTTTCCTAGAGCTCTTGAGTTTGAGTCGTGGAAGATGTAAATTTTTCCTAATTTTTTTTTCTCAGAATTCCAAATCACAATTTGAAACTTACCAAATACGCATATATCAAAAGCTTAGTTTTTTTTATCTCATTTCATTTTTTATTCTGGAAGCCCATCCAAATATTGCAAACTTCTTTCCAACATTTATAATTTAAATTGATAGTTAAATATGTTTATGTGTTCGGTACTAACATGTGATTCTCGTCAGCCTAGCGGCTAAACCTCTACTCTTACGAAACTTGAAAGACACTTGCCCTCACATTCGATTCCCCTTGGAATCGGAACTTTTTTTTTTGAATTGAATAAAAAGCGGCTGCACTCTATGATTCCTTTTCCAAGAGTTCTCGGGTTCGACCCAGGTACATTCACAATGTATCTGTATTTTTTAGTAAACACTTATACCATAAACACACACACATTTTATTTTTTTGGAAACCCATCCTTATAGTGCCGCAAGCTATCCTAGATAACATATATGTTTTACAATGATACCACATTTATCACTCTCTCGATAGAATTACTAAAAATGCTTCAAGACATCCAGAACATGAGGATTTCATATTTGTCCAAGTCGACATTAATAGCAAACAAAATTCAAAAACATAGTCTAAGCTAAACAGAAAGTGAGTGTGATATGTTCACTTTCTGTAACCTTCCTTGAAATCTTTATCCATAAACTGGTAGAAGATCTCACAACATAGCTTGGTCTGTAAGTCCATCGCATTGTCACCATATCTTCCTTGGAGGTATTTCACCTCTGCCAACTTCGCCTACATAACCCTTTAATAACTTTATTCCTTTTTTATTTGGTTTCTTGAGAGATTCATAACTGTACCCAAACGTTTTGAAGACACTGACAGGTCGAAAGCAAGCTTTTGGAAGACTTTTGTCATGGAACCAAGTAGCTTGCTCAATTCTCCTACAATTTAGCATTGCGAATGCAACATCTATGTGCTTCCAATGTAATAATTTAGTTAGAAGCTTCATAGAAATTACAATAACATGCACATGTAGTATACCTCAACAATAACATGCACATGTAGTATACCTCAACTTAACCTCTTCCTAAACACATGGCATATTTAATTTTAGAAAATTTTTGTCACAAATATAGCTCATAACTTCTTCATTAATTTTTTAATATAATAATTCGAAATCATTTATTTTAAGTGTTAACCATAACAACTTCACAGATTTTTATGAAATTTCTTCATTAGTAACAAAAAATCTAAACCGGTTAACATAGAATTTTTTTTATATATTTACAGAGTCAGTTAGACATGGCATCCAAGTACCCATTCGAGTATGAATTGTTTTTTGGATATTAGAATTTTTAGATTTTAAAATTAAACTCTATTCAGACATTACAAATTTTTGGATGGGGTTCGAGTCGGATTCTTCTGGATCTGGAAAGGTTCGTAGGAACCTAAAAATATCCAAATAACTTATATGTTTAAAAATGTCATTAAATAATTTATAAAAAAAATACTAAAAATCATAACCCATGCGGGCGTGCAGGTCAAGTTCTATTACTTGATGAAAATCAATAAATATGTTATTATTGCTTCATTTGAATTCGCTTCCAGTTTCCACTTTCCAGGATTCATATGCTCTCGACCTCAAATTTTGGATATAATATACATGTCAATTAAACAGAGCGAAATATCGCTTAAACATTACAAAAAGTCCTCTCTAAATTAGCATTACATAAGAGTATGAAAAGGATTAGTCAGGAAAAGGGTAATGCTTTACTTAATCCTGACAAAAGAGAAGACGTAGCATATTTGCCAATTTCATATATTCAGACAAGAATGGAAACATATTCTAACACTTTTGTTGAGAGAATGATCAT
>NC_027751.1:30367974-30379998 GCF_000695525.1 Brassica oleracea var. oleracea
ATGGAGATCTCAACTTCTAAATTTAAGATGCTATAACAAACTGAGTAGAGGAAGCCACGGTTGCTGAGATGAACACAAGTAAATAAATCATAGGAATGGTTACCTGTTTTTTTGAATTTAAAAAAAAATAATAATTCTTGATTATATTGCATAGAAGAGGTGAGATTATTCATTGACTATATAAAGTTATTTGAAAGAACATGTAAATGACAGGCACGGTCCTCATTCTTAATTCTTTATGATATTTTGCAGATAGAAGAGATGAGCAAGAATGACAACATTTTTATTGACTAATATTTTTCAAAGAGCAACATGAAAGCAGAAACGAAAATGTAAACGGTCTAACACACATAACCTGGTCCTCACATGATTTGCTCAGAAGTTGGAACATAAGAGGCCACAAATGGCTCAAGATGTATGTCTATACATTTTCTAAGATCCTTTTTTGTAAAATAACCATTCTCTCCAACGATGCAAGTTCTAAACATTCTCTTGCGTCCACCAAAAACCACAACCATGTTCTCCTCCTCCACAATGTAGAAACTACCAGAACCGATATACCTACCTACTGAATTCATATCAACCTTGAGGAAATTCGTCCAAGACAGCATCCGGCTCAGTTTTATTGGTAACCCAAACCTCCATCTTATACGTATCGGACCGGTTTACTAACAGCCCAAGCTGCTCTTCTCTAACCGTAGACAGAGACACACCATGTACAATACTAAGATCAACTGGCAGAGGCAGACGCGGTCCAAACCTCTCTATTGTAAAATCAAAACACCTTAAGAAACCATGTGATTCCTGATCTCTAGCATACGAGTAATAGTCTCCCTTCAAAGACACACCAAAGATACCTAAAAACACACCAAAGCTATCTAAAGTCTCATCAGGAACATCAGTTACCCTCCATGAGTTTGAGTTAGAATCGTATATTACGAATTGATTAATAGTATCGTATTGATTATAAGTATAGCAAAACATCAAGATTTTGAAGCTACCACAAGAGGATTTGTTGTATCCAAACGCAATCTGATCTTCTTCAAATCGGCCACTAGGCCACTTAATCCATCTTCTTTTACACAAATACGGATTCCAAACCACAAACATATTATATATGTCTCTCAATACACATAGTATTAAACCATTGCACTGATAGACTTACCTTATAGATATTACTTCACCTGAATTTTCTCGAGTCATAAGTGTACCCTTACGCTTCACGGATAGATCAAACTTGTTGACGTGAGTTTTGTAATGGTTGACGTTGATCAAATAAACCCTATGATCTCTCGTGTTCATCAGAAACTCTTTTCCTGTTTTGCTTATGTGTTTATCTCTAAAGCAAGCGTTCCACTTTTTGCAAGTAGATCGTACTGCTCCTATAGATTTCAGTGGAACCCTAGAGAGAATCTCCTCCACCAAATCAATTGGAAGTTTTGATATCATCATCGTCATTGTTTCAACTAACTTCAGGATCAATGTTCACACCGATAAAACCTAGGTTAACCTTCAAAACTATTCTGTGGTTGGTGAGTTTCACGAGAGAGAGGTTGTCGATAGATTGATATTGAAGAGTCAAGTAGGGGCGAAGCCGTTGCTTGTTCGATAGATTGATATTGAAGAGTAAACACAGAAACCCTAACTTTAAGGTTTAAAACGGTGGAGCATCAGTCACGTTTTGAAATTTATTGCTACTGGGCCATTCTTTTTATAAGCCCATTATAGATGTCGCAGAGTTAAGGCCCAGTTTTTGTAACATTGTATCATCTTAGCTTTTTTTTTGATAATCCAGTATCCGACCAATTTTGCGTGATCGACTAGCCCACCGGGCCTAAGCTCATGCCATTACAAGATTTTTAAGCGTCCACTAAATGGTCTCTGGTTACGCGAAGTGGTCTGGAGGGCGAGAGGCAGCCCATGTAAAACCCCTCGTGGCCAACGCGAATCGAACCCGGGACCGTATCGGGATCGAAGCTCCCTCAAGTACCACTAGGCCAACTCGAGTTGGTTATCTTAGCTTCTCCTTGTGCAACCACAATATCATTAATACTTTCTCTCTCTCTCGACTAAAAAAATTCACGTGATCGGTTTATTAAGACTTGTAAGATATATATGAATAGGATATTCGATGATGAGAAACAAAGTGAAGGTGGTCTAGCTGTTTTACTGTTTTCGTTATAAGAGTGAGGAGAGGTGGCAGGAAGAGAGAAACATAAAAGAACGAGGATATTTCAAGTAGTGTTGAGCCAATGATTTGGCTTGCAGGTATGGAAATTCTCTGTAGATAGCTGGCTGCTACGTTCTCTCTCACAGCTCTTATTTGATGAAACACAATTAGATATCTAACGTGATGATCCCCAAAGTTGCTTAATTTGGCTTTCCACTTTACTGGTTCATTTACTCCAATCTCAAGTCTTCACATTATACAACACCGTTTAAACATTACATGAAAGTATGAAACGTTTAGTATAGTCGGGGCAAGAGTGTTGGAATTTCCCTGACGATGATCCAACATTCCAAATCATGATGAAGGAGAAGGACGAGGTAGCCTCTTGCCAATTTCCTATCAGATGAGAACAAAATGCACACATTAATGCAGGATGACAAGACATTTGGTCAAAAAACCTGTGGCCATAAAGAAATGCACAACACCTCAAACAGTTGGTTTATGTTATCTGCTGTCTTGGCAGACGTCTCAATAAAGAACATGCCATTCTTCTCTGCAAGCTCCATACCATCCTGTTAAAAGAGCTGCGAATATCATACACGCTGGCTGAAGAAGAAGCAAGAACAGTGAAAGTGGTAACAAAATGTTCTATTGAAGCTAGGTTAATGCAAAAACTCACATCGGTTAGTACTTCTCTTTTTTCATGTAGATCAGCTTTGTTACCAACCAAAGCCATAACAATATCCGGAGCTCCATGCTTTTGCAGTTCCTGTTATAGATTTAAAGGGCAAAGTCCAATGTTTCAGTCATTCAAATCATATGAGAGCCACTTGAAAACATACCTTAACCCAATACTGAGCTTTCTTAAAAGATTCAGGGCTTGTTATATCATACACAATGACAGCAACTGCAGCTCCACGGTAGTATAGTGGCGCAAGAGCAGAATACCTAAGATAATTCGAGTGTAACACATATTAAGCTATAACGAACACACAAGGCGTTGATTTAGTTAACACACACAAATCTACATGGAGGGTGGGTTTTAACACCTCTCTTGCCCTGCTGTATCCCATATTTCAAACTTCACCGTGGTAGAGTCTTGCAAGGCTATTGTCTGGGACAAGAACGACGCTCCAACAGTCACCTGGATAGTTTTGAGATTCAATGACAGATAAGAATATAACTCTAATAGTCACTCACATATGCCACATAGTATTAGATAGTAAAAAAGATTAGATAATAATGCTTTACTTACTTACCTTAGATGTTGTATCAAACTCACCACGGACAAACCGAAGGACAATACAGCTTTTACCCACGCCAGAGTCTCCTAACAGAACTAACTGCATTCATGTAAACCCAAAAGTTAGCTCTTTGCCTTGCACAAAGATACAACACAGTTTCTCCCTTGTACTTAGCGCTATGGAGAGAAAGAAAGTTGAGGGTTACCACCCATCACTAACAAATATAATGTTTTCAGAGATGTGAACAATTAAATATAAAAGCAATGAACTTTCTTAGCTATTATTAACTAAACACAAAGGCTCGCACCTTTACGCGTAGATTCTTAGCATCTGCATTCTCTGAGCTGCTAAGACCGTTTAAGGCTCCAGAGTTCCTGTCTGAAACACACACATCATCTTCAAAACCCCATTTGTTCTTCACACGGAAACCCGAAATTAACGCAAATGACCCCTAAATTTCGTGAATATTCTAATTAAACCCCAAAGGTTTCGCCTTTTCTGAAATTGAGGGTATTGCAAATAAGTTATTTCTCTCGTATAATCGAAGACTAATGGGATGATCAATTCAACAAAACAGAGAAGCGTGAAAAAGAAAGAAGAAAACTTGCCTGGAAGAGAAGCAGCACATCCCATAGCGTATAGAGATGAGAGATCGTATCCAAGTTCTGGGCGCTGATGGCACCGAATCGGAGAAGAAGAACGTCCGGTGATTTTGACTTTGCCAAAGATTTTCGAGTTTTATTTTAAAGCCTCGCTCTTTATTTAGGGTTTATTTGCCGAATAACCAAAAAAAAAAAAAAAGAAAGAGTAATTAGATTTTTATTATGAGATTAGAGAGAGATAGGAAAAGAAATGAGGAGATACAGGGTCTTTTTGGTTATATAGGGTGCAAATTCCCCTTTATTTATTTGAAGCCATAATTTCGTATTTTATATATGATTTTCTTTAAATTTAAAATATTTACCTGTATTTTTATTTTTTTAAAGGAGAAAAGAAAACATCAAGTAACAAATATTTATTTAGGCATAATTATTCGATATTCGGTTTGGTTCGATTTTAATTCGGTTCGATTTATGTTCGGTTTGGTTTTAGTTCAGTTTGTGTATGGTTCAGTTTAATTTAGTTTTGTTTATATTTTTCAATTCAACCGAGTTGATTTTTTAGTTTTTTTAGTTCAATTACAAAAATATGATTTATAAAAACATAAACAAATCATCATTCACTAAATTTTTTTTTTCATATTTAAACGTAAAACCAAATATCACAATAAATATGTAAAAAAATATAATCTAATAATTTTATATTATTATCTTTAAACCTAATATAAATATCATAAAATAATTTTTCCATTTGATGATAATGTATGAAATTCATATTTTTTTTTAGTTGTGTTAATTTTATTCATTTAAAATTAAAATGTATAAAATGTGTTTAGTTTTTTAGGCTAAATGATTAAATATATTAATTTTAATATTATTAGTATATATTTAATTAATCTAATTAAAAACACTTTGTGTTTTCGGTTTAGTTCGGTTATAACCAAACCAAACGGAACCATTTGGGCTGATAAAATCTTGAACTAAATGGGTTAGACATATACTTTGGTTTGGTTTGGATCAGTTTGGGTTCGGTTGGTTCGGTTGGGTCGGTTTGGTTCGGTTTGGTTCGGTTTTTTCCCACCCCTGTGAAAAAGTAACAAATATTTAATTTTAATTACTTCCAAATATAAGTCATATACCAAGTCTAGTTATTTTCATAACTATTTGACTCGTTTACTTGCTACTCGTTTTTCATATATAATAATGATACTTAATATTTATCAAGTATGTGTTATTAACTTTTATATCTTTAATCTTTATAAACACAAAACTCAATATAAATGTTGACATTTACATTTCTATAAACAAAACTCAATAGAGATTTGTGATCTAAAAGTCTAAAATATTTATTAAAAATATTGAAACCTATAATCTAATTTTCAATCCAAAATCTATTATAGTTTGAGTTTTCAAATATTTTAAATTCAAGTTTAGATTTAAATAATCAAGTAATTTGGATTTGAGCAGGTAACAAAATAAATAATGTAACTTGTAAGTATTTAAAATTTCGACAAGTATTTGGTATGCCAAGTACTTATTTTAAATGAGTCAAGTACAAGTAGCAATTTTAACTATTTGAACAAGTCAAACCGAATATTAAGTATGCTCACGCCCACCCCTAAAAATACCATTAATTGGGTCTGAACAGCATAACCTAATTATTTTTTTGTCTCATTAGTAGTCTTCTCATGGAGAGTAGTGTTGTCCTTTTTTTCAATCCATTGATTAAATCTAGAACATAGTGGCTTGTTGCTTTAGTATGGTGTTGTGTCTCTTTAAAAACTGAGTTAAAATATTGGTGACTTAGTTTGAATGCACCAATTACACTTGGTAAAAGACTAATTTGTGTTTAGGGAGTCTTTGTGTGGCTACAGTAATTGGGTTTTTGTGTGACCATGGTTGTGATGGGGGATTGTGTTTCTTTAGTATGGTGTTGTGTCTCTTTGAAAACCACCATATAGAACCATATATACTATATGCGCAAGATACACTTACACAAAATGAAATTACGAGAACCCGAGTTTGATCACTTTTCTAAAGAATAATTTCATATAAACTATTACCAACATTACTTTCAAATATGATCTATGTAACAGCACGTATTGCTTACATAATATATATACAGAATACTACAAAACAATCAATTAAGGAACACATACATGGGTTGTTCAAGAGATAACCCAAGCGTAGAAAGTTAAAACAAATAGGTGAAATATACATATTCATCATGAGATGGCATAGGAGTAGGACCTTCGTTATGGCTTAGGAATGGTTTTATCTGGTGTAGTAGAACAAAGTTTTGAACCTAAAGCATGGTTGTTTATGTAGCGGCTAGGAGCGGAGTTGAAGCGAAATCCCTTTGGAAGACAGTCATTTATCATCGTTCCACCGTGGATAGTGCCCGGTTCGCTTGTGTTAATTGTATTCACGCTCGGCTGGCCGGCCGACTTATTCGATTTCTTTAAGGGTCTCGATGCATTGACAAAGGTAGTTTGGGGTGAAACAGATAAAAGAAATATATAGAGCAACGCAATGAAGGAAATGTAACTCGGCATTTATGTGTGTGTGTGTGTGTTGTTGTTGTGTTAAGCTATCAACCGTTGCTCGTAATGCTTGTGTTCATAGGGCCTGAAGCAGAATATTTATATATAGGTATTTGTGTATCTGTGTTTGCTGTTTGTATTGACTAAGATGCCTATGTGTATCCTTGCGTAGTCGGCATTGCAATAGAACAACTCATATATAACACTTTTTCTTATAATGCTCGTGCTTCCTATAACTCCAAACTTTGATTTTCCAAGTCAAAGTACCACGTCACTATTTAACATATATTTTTTTATTTTTTACGGAAACTACTTGATTAAAGTTGGTAAAAATATTATTAGTACATGTAAAAGTAAAATCGGAAGTTGGCTAGTTATAGTTTTGTGTCCCATAATACATAACATATCTAAAAAATATTCGTTGTTTACACAAAAAGAACAATAAAGAACATTTGTTTCTTTGATTAAACTAGTGTACTATGTACTTGGTGTAGCCGAAACTATAGATAACACAAGTAACCTATTGATTCTTAGGACACCTAGGAAACGTTGTCTTCTTGGGATCGTTGAGATTCTAGCTCTATCCGAGAACAAGCGAAAAGAGATGATTCTTTCTCTATGTTATTTTATTAAACGTCAAAAACTAATCGACTACAAAGGCAAGACTAAGCTTAAATAACAAAATTAATGAAAACCCTAATCTAATAACAAAAGCCACGTTAATATGTTAATGTACAATTAATAAAGCCCATGATACACTTAGCCCATACGACCCGTAAGAGATGGAGACGCGACGTCTTCGTATACTGCATCAGTACTAGAGATGTGTGCAAGTAGATTTAGTGGTTAATAAATCTATATTTATCGTATAGTAATAAAGATCTATACTGTAAAAACTAAAAATAGAGAGGATAATACTGAACGTTTCAAAGATGTAAAAGGTTTTTTCAATTTTTTATAATCTCACATATTTTCCCCACGACAAATCGATGATCAATCGATAAGTTTGTAAAAGGTGCAAGGAGTTATGGTCTATATTAATTTAGAGTTTCCTGCTACGGTATAAACTAAAATTGTTGTAGAGAAAAATCTCTACGTCCAGGACGTGGATAGTGAAACGAGGAACAAGAGAAGGGAAGATTGGAAAAATCTATTTTTTTTTTATCAAACGATTGGAAAAATCTATTGTACACCTAATTCGATTCTAAAGACCGATCTGAAGTTTGAACACGAAGGAGATCTCAACACGTGTTACATCATGCTATTAGATCTTTCTTTCTGCTATTATTAGAGCATAAATATCGCAAGGTTCTAAAAGTTTTTGACAACGTGGGTCCCACTGACGCGTGTATCCTATAAAAATTTTAAAAACCAATCTCTAAAATCACTAAATAAGAATCGGTCTTTGGGTAGATTTTGCACTGTTTGCAAACTTCACCGACACGTGGTGGCCCGAAATTGGTTTATTTTTTTATTTTTCTTTTACTTTTTAGAAAACAAAAAAAAAATTCATAAGGACCCCTTACTGATAATCATGGTCTTACAACTACGTAATATGAGATCTAACCATGAAACCAATCACAAAACACCATCTGGATGCTGACGACCCGTCACAGTTTGAATCTCATGAAAGTGTCGGTCCATTTACAAGTTAGATGAGTTGAATTGTCCATTATTGCCACTTGTCCCACTGTACTGCCACTTGTCCCAATGTCTTAGTTACAAGCTCTAGATCGTATGCTTATGAGATATTTTGCTCGAGAAAAATCCTTAAAGATCAATTTCAATTTGCAATCCAAAAGATTGCAACTTCTTAAGCTTATATCATTTTTCATTGGTTGTGTTTTACTGGTATAATAATATATATAGTAAGAAATTTAAAATGGTGTAATCAAATATAATCTTTTAAATTTGGGAACATAAGAGTTTCTTACTTCTTAGAACTCAGTGATCAATATATTTGTATAAAGCTATAATGTATGTCGCGTAGAAAATTTTGAGCACAGTTTTCGTAGAGGTAATATTACTAGCAGCATATAGCTTCACAATGAGATGCAACCTTTCTAAAAAGCGACTTCTGAATATTAGTTCAAGCTAGCTTGATACCTGAACATTCAGATACAACCGCCACCCCATAAACTCTTCGCTTTGGTATATTTGTTGGTGAATACTATTCCTGAGTTTTTTTATACATTTCATGCTTATTTCTGACTTGATAATTAAAGAATATTTGAAAAATAAACGACGTTAGTGAGCTGTCTGGTTTCTCTAGGAGTGAAAGAGGACTAAGGCTAGGTTGTGCTCTATCACCTTAATTATTTGTGATTAGTATGCATGTTTAGCGAAGATGTTAGATAAATCAGCAGATGATCATAAGATGGGCTACCACCCAAAGTGTAAGAATCTAAGTCTCACTCACTTGAGTTTTGCTGACGACATTCTAATGTTCTCATATGGTAACTCTCGGTCCATAGAAAGCATTCCCGAGGTCTTTAGTAACTTTGCAGCCATTTCGGGGTTACTGATGAGTGTTGAGAAGTCTACATTTTTTTGTGTTGGGGTTGATGATGGGGTTGATGATGGGGTTGATGATGCAACGCGTCAAGAAATCCAGAATCAATATAGATTGGCAGTTGGTGTGCTCCCATGGGATTGCCTCTCCTAACTAAAAGAATGCGAAAGAATAACTATCAGCCACTCATTAAAAAATTAAAAACCGTATAAGCCGTTGGACGTACAGATTCTTATGAATGGTGGGTCGCTGGCAGCTTATCAAGTCGGTTCTAATGAGTATTTGCAAATTTTTGGATGTCTTCTTTTTGTATACCTGGAGAATGCTTGAAAGAGATAAACAGGAAGCGAGCGAAGGTAGCTTGGGACACAGTACCAACACTGAAATAAGAGGGAAGGCTTGGTTTACGACTGATATCACTCAAATTACCATAAGGAGTGATTTACTCTCTCAAATAAGAGGTCGAGCTGTAACACTTAGGGATCAAATTCACAGGGAGCTAAGGCACGCAAGATCTAATAGTTATGTGATTAAACTAGGTCGAATGGTTTAAATGTAAATAGCAATGGTGAGCAATGTAGTTGCTCGGTTGATTGATTTGGGGTTTAAGACAAATATGAAAGGTGTTAGACTTAGGGGGGTTTCTATTCAGACAATCAGGATTATAGAGATATAGAGACTAAGCATATATTCGATATTCTAGAACTCAAACAATAAGAATAGTCGATTAACTTCCGTATTTTTAGACTATCTATTGCAAGATCTAAGATCTCAACTTTTGTTTGTTGATCCTGAGAAAGTGTCGATCGACGCTAGCAACGAGCTGTCGATCGATACACCTTTTAGATCGTCGATCAATACAACTAGAGAGTTGTCGATCGACGTTCCTTCTAACAAGCTTTAGCGAGCGGGTTTGAACAGTTCACTTGGATTCCTAAATCAACTGTCGTTTGTTTCTAGCAATCCTAGCACAAATGAATTAGTTCAGACAAAGGACCATGCTTTCGCTTGCGCTCCAATTACCTAAGTTCAGGGTTATAGTTAGCTACTCTAGAACACAAGCAATAAGCGCAATACAATTTATTCATATCAAGACAACTCAGGAATTCTATAGGGGGCTAATCCCTCATGACTATCTGAACCCTAAATTTAACATGATGAATCTATTCAAGCATGATAGTTGTCATCGGAAACCATAGAAAGAATTGATGAAATAACAATAGATGTAAAAACCAAAAGAGTTCCAGGAGGACTCTGAAGGACGTCCTCCCTTCTCTCCTAACCTAAGACTATGAATAAAAATAAAGCTTACCCGTTAACAATGGCTTAGAAAACACATAAATAGAGTTTTAGGTCGTCCATGAGTATTCTGGTAATTTTTGTTTTCTTCTGGGCTTAAGTCGGTCTTGAAGTATACTCGGCCCATGTTCTGGAATCACCGTTGATGGACACCAAGGGTGCACCGTCGATCGACGTTCTTTCATCTCCTCGACAGCTCTCTCTTGCGAGACAGACTGGCCACTCATCAGTAAAACAGACATAACCTCTGATCTAACCGTTGGAATGACATCAAACCGGTGGCATTGGAAAGCTAATTCAAATCTATATTTTGTGTCAAAATATCAGCTCAATCGCACCGTGTAAAGGTCTCCGTTCATATCTAAACATTTGACACATCCGTGCAGCACTCAAAAGGCTCCAAAAGACCCCAAAATCACCATATTTCTCCAAAACGTACCTGAACCTAAAAACACTCTAAACAAACTCCAAATCGTAGTAAATATATGATAAAACACTCATATATCATGGTTAAAAGTGGATAAAATCCATGGTATATCAACAACCGTTGAAGGAGATTAATGTTACTTGCTGTTTGAAACTATTCTGGCGAATCCCCTCATCTCACTCTCTATGGGCTCGCTGGGTAAAATAAAACCTGTTGAAGGGAGACAATTTTTGGACAGTGTGGAGTACATCAAACTTGGGATCATGAATGTGGAGGAAACTCTTAAAATACAGAGACAGGGCAAATGCTTTTCATCGTATGGAAGTGAGGAATGGACTTGAAACATCTTTCTGGTTTCACGCTTGGTCAGACATGGGACGACTATCAGACCTGGTGGGGGAAAGGGGCTGTATTGACAAGTGAATCTCTCCGAAAGCGACTGTGTCGTCGGTATCCACGTCGACCTCACTCTGATTTATATAATATGATTGATGAGGCCCTGGCAAAGCAACGAACTTAGATTTCTACTGGAACAGATGTACCAGTTTGGAAGTATAGTATGGATGTTTTCAAGCCAAAATTCAGTACACATAATACTTGGTCTCTCCTTCGGGTCTCTGCTCCAACGGTAAACTGGCACAAATACATATGGTTCTCTTGCTCGACGCCGAAGTATGCTTTCATGGCGTGGCTAGCCATGCATGACAGGTTAACCACTAGGGATAGAATGCTCGTCCGTAACGCTAATATAGGTGCAGGCTGCACCCTTTGCAGTCAACATCTAGAGACCAGGGATCATCTTTTTCGACTGTAGCTATTCGCACTAGGTATGGATGGGTCTACTTCGACAATTTCTGCTCTCCCGTTTTACTCATAAATGGCAAGACATCATGGTGCTCCTTGCAGACAGTTCTTTCCCAACTTTGAAGTTTTTCCTTCTGCATTATAGCTTTCAAGTGACGTTGTATTCTATCTGGTGAGAAAGAAACAATCTTCCGACATGGCTCTCAACCAATCTTAGCGTGTCAGCTGATCAAAATGATTGATAGACAGATCTGTAATCAATGTCTATTAATGATTTCTAAGAGGATCCGACGCCATGAGTGTAACGGCCCGGTTCCTGGCCCATAAAAATTTTCTTGAGAATATGGGCTTCTCTACGGCCCATATGGCAAAGACCTAGGGTTCCCTTCCCCTTTCCTATAAAAAGAGATGCAGCCTCCCTTTTGC
>NC_027751.1:30380825-30412658 GCF_000695525.1 Brassica oleracea var. oleracea
GAATGAGAATGGGAAGGGATAAGTGAAAATGATAAGGATGTGAAAGGATAAGTGAAAGTATGAAAGAATAAGGTTACGGTTAAGCATGGGTGGGGAAAGCATATAGAGTCTAATGAAACTATGTGTGGTAGTAGTTCACGCTAGGTATCCATAGGAGATGTGGCCAATCCACAAGAATATGGGGTAGAAGCCTAGTTGGGGCTACCCACTGTTGAAAAGGACGAAAAGATGAAAAGGAAGTGCATTGTAGGGTTTTTAGCTCATGGTCGGGTAACAGGGAGTTAAAGGTGTCATAGGATCGAGTCGGTCTGGTATGATGAGTCGGTTAAGTCTAGGGTTTAATGTGTGTGGCAATGAGTGAGTTCATTGTAATGATTGATCGCTAGGTTGCTAGAAATGTATGGAATTGAATGTGGACAATTAGTGATGACAGTATGAAATGATAAAAATACATTACCTGATTGTAGTGGCTAGTCAGTCCTAGTTCCCGCATAGAGTAGTATAGAGTGTCATGCGGACAGGCTGGTCTAGAGCCACTTCACTGAGTAACTTGTTGCTCACTCCTCCATTTCCATTTCCCTGTGCGCAGGACTGTAAGTAGAAGTATATGGATGTGGGTGTGACGGTATTTCAAAGAAGGTTATGCGCCCGTCGGCTCTCGGGACCAGTAACGGGTGGCTCTCGGGACCAATAACGGGACACGTATGGTTGTCTAAATGAGTAGACACGTGTCCATAACGCCTTTTCGATAACCCCGGTCGGACGCCGGAGGATCGGGCTGTTACAATGAGGGTGTCCTCCAACTTTGGCTCTCTACGCGTTAGTTTCCACAAAAGGAAGTGTTCTGTTTTTGAATTATTTGCTCTGTTTCCGGTAGCTAAGGCTGTAATATATTTTACATATTATTCAAAAAAGGAAACGACGTTAATGATCAAGTTATGAGTAGTTATTATATATGGTAATTTGTCATATATGAGAAAGGTGTTATTCCTGATGAGGAACCAATTTTATATATGGACTATTCACGTGAGAATATATCATGCACAAGTTTTATAATTATAAAGTAACTTATAAAATAATTTATAATTAAATAATTTTATTTTAATTATCATAAATAGTAGTTAGATTAGTAGCCTAATTTTTTTTAAACAAGATCTTTAAATTTGAGACGTCCTTGACTGACATATATAATCATTCATACATCTAAACCCTTTCAGAGAACTACCAAATGGAACTTTAGTGAACATCTCTCGAGTCTTATTGTACGCCATAACCTTCTCGTCTCCATTTCTTGTATATGTCACCACTATGAAGACTTCATTGTTTCTTGCAATGCACGCAAACACAACTTCAAAGCTTTTAAATTCTGTAAGATGTTTAGTCATAAAGCCAATTTTTAAAAATAAAAAAGATGTTTAGTCATATAGATCCATGGGTCATTGGGTTGCTGTGCCATTTCTTGATCTTCTAGTCACTACTCTTTTGGCACCATACACATATGTTATTATTTATACATGGGTAGTGCTCAATAATGTATAACTCTCCCCTTAAAACCCTACCCATGAACTAAAATTCTGCTTACAGTTTACGGGAAGGTCCAGTTCTTTGTACTCTTCGTTGACAAAATCAAACATAGGATGGTGTTTTCCGTACGAGGGTTGTTGATGTGTGACCGGTCTGCTATCCAATACATACAATGGTCCTCAACTGTACCGGTCGGGTTTTTAAATTTGCAATCAAGAGAAGTATCTCGTGGCACGCTTTCTCTTCAAGATTGTTTTTTTGAAAGGGTAGATAAAGGTTTTGCGATCAATTATAGTCACGATCTTATAATCATCAGAGACTTGGTCATAGCCGAATCCCATAGTATTTGTGGTTTGACCCGGTTTAAGCATCAGTATTCTCTTGAATTCTTTTGAACCCGGGTTCCAAATGGCTAGGTCATTAATGCCTTCAAGTGTGAGACACATGATTCCACGGCAATGAAGACTACAGACCGGTTCGGTCGGGCGGTAATGTAAAGGGCAAGTTGAGCTTCACCGATGTTGTTTTGTTGAGGTCCAGAAGGTATAAATCATCTTGCTGCAATGAAATGAGCCGGGACAGTTGTTGATTCGGCATAGGTAAATGAGAAAACTGATATGTTTTAGTTAAAATGGAGAGAAGGGATTTGATCATCTGGCAATGATGTAGTTATTGCTTCATAATTGTTTTTAGATTTGGAATACATATACATAAGTAAATTTAATTTTACATAGAAAAACTGATTAATGTAAGGATTCATTTTAACTGCTTATTTATTAGGGAGTTTTTGCAAAATTGAATCAAAACTCAAAATCAACTACAAAACTAACGTATCTTTTTTTGGAAATTTATTTTGCTCTATTCACCCCACAAGTTCAAATTATTCACGAAAATGCCATTAAATTATTATTTTTTCTTTCGAAAATGGCATTTTTACTCTATCAACCTCATCATCTTCAAGTATTTAAAAGATTGTCATTGCCATCAATACACCAACCACGATGAACAATCAATTTGAAGCTTTTAATGCACCTAAAATCGATTTACACTTCCTCTTTCTCAATTCTTATGAACTAAAAACAACATATCTTTACTCTTTCTCCATATTCATCAAAAAAAGAACTCAAGATTTTGATTCTAAAATTTTTATGGTTCATAGAGCCATTGAATTTTACGATTCTTGGTGGGTCACTTTTGTTTGAGATTCTGGGTTCGTGGAAAAGACTTATGTGTGCTAAACAAGTTATCTCACTGGTTGAAAATATGAAATCAGTTTTTTTTTACAGATCTGTTTGCCCAGACGACTTCCAGGTAAGTCTTCTGGCTGTAGACGACTTACATGGAAGTCTTCTGGTCAATGCAGTGGTTAGTTTTGCAATTGACTTTTAAATGTGTTTTTAGAGACAACTTACATGGAAGTCGTCCATCTTTGTTTGTTAAAAAAAAAAAATTGAGATGACTTCCATGTAAATCATCTAGGGTAAACGGGTTAGTTTTGCATTTGACCGGATTGTGTCAGAAATTTGACTTTTCCTGGACGGCTTACACATAAGTCGTCTAGTAGAAAATTTAAAAAATCAATATTTTGTTATATCTAGACGACTTCAATATAAGTCGTCTCAGGTTAGTTTTGCAATTGAAAAATAAAACATAAAAATTTATCTTTTTCAAAACGACTTACACGGAAGTCGTCTGTTAGACAACTTACACGAAAGTCGTCCATGATTTTACTCTGAGATTCTGGTCAAACCTTGCTTATCTTGGACGACTTCAAAGCAAGTCGTCGGGCGGACGACTTCCGTGTAAATCGTCTAAAAAAAATAGTTTTTTTTGTTTTATTTTTCAATTGCAAAACTAACATGAGATGACTTACATGTAAATCGTCTAGGTTAAAAATCAATTGCAAAACTAACCTAAATGGACGACTTCTTAGAAGTCTACCATACGACCTCCGCGGAAGTCGTCTGCGTCAATGTTTAATAAACTTTCATTTTCTCTAAAACTATAAAGACTTTTTAACATTTTTTTGTTAATTCATGTATATTAGTCGATATTTTAGCTCCTAAATTAAATTCATAACTTAATTGGTTTTAATTATGAGTTTACCGACATTCATGTGTATTAATGTTTCCTGAAGACTTCCATAGAAGTCTTCTACGTTAGTTTTTGTAAATTTGTTAAGTAACTTTAAGATATGTTTATTTAATTTTCAAAAGTGTTAAGTAACTTCAAGAATATCAAGTAACAAGGTTTAATATGTCTTCTTAGATCATAAGTAAATTTGAAATTTCAATTTTCATTTAAAATTTTGAATTTTCTGCTTAAATTTAAATTTTCCGCTTAAATTTTCCGCTTATATTTCAATTTCCCGCTTTAAATTTAAGTCCTCCGAGAAAAATTCCTAGAAGACCTTTAATGAAAGTGTTATATCTTTGAACTTATGTAATGGTTTATCTTTTATGAATTTGACAAACTTTTCTTGAGAATTCTTTTCAGTTAGTTGTAATAAATTTGATTAATTTTTTTGTGTTAATGTGTTTTCCTATTGAAGTTGTATCAGTAACTTTAATTATGTCAAGTAATTTTGGCAAGATAATATTGTGGAATATGAACATATTTACCAATTTTTTTTATTAATATCTCTTCAAATTTACAAAAAAAAAAACACAACTTAAGGAGTACACATGCAAATCACAAAACAGACCACACACAAAACGATTATAGATCATTCCTCTACAAAGACAAGCTTGGACTCCACTTGATATGGAAGAAGACCCCGTCAGAAAACTTCTAGAAGGAAGTCTTCTAGCACATTAAATTTTAGAAGACTAATGGGATGTCTTCTCGGAAGTCTTCTAGCGCATTATATTTTAGAAGACTTCCGAGAAGACTTCCCATAAGTCTTCCAAAGTCTGCTCCAGATCTGAAAAACTTGTATATCAAACCCAAATCGAAAAGACTTGCATATCAAAAAATGTTCAAATGACTTAAAAATAGAAAAAATGAGTGGAAGATTATATAGATATACTTTTATAGAACACACAAAGTACATATCAAAGTGGAAGATGAGAACCATCTTGTTAAAAACATGCAACAAAAAAGATAGATTAGTGAGAAAAACATAAGACAAAAATGAAAAACTCATATAAAGTTTGGTGTTTTCAAGTCAAAGAGTAGGTTTGGAGAGTTTTAGTTTGCGAAAAAAGGTAAGAAATTTATGCAACAGGAGGTTACCAAATGAAGAAAAATTAGACATAAAAACTTACCAAAACGCTCAGATTTGTTATGAAAAGGAGACATGTGAGAAAACTCTGTCAGAAGACTTCCAGGTAAGTCGTCCTGGAAGTCTTCTAGCGCATTATATTTTAGACGACTAATAGGTAAGTTGTCTCAGGAGTCTTCTAGATCTGAAAAACCTGTATATCCAAATCCACATCTGAAAAACTTGCATATCCAAAAACGTTCAAATAGCTTAAAAATAGAGAAAATGAGTGAAAGATTAGATAGATCTACTTTTATAGAACACACAAAAAGACAAATCCAAAATTAATAGATCTACCTTTAAATGAGTGGAAGATGAGAACCATGTGATGAAAAACCTGCAAAACAAGATAAACTAGTGAGAAGTGAGAAAGACATGAGACAAAAACAATAAATTGATATAAAGTTTGGTGTTTATAAGTTCAAAGAGATTAGAGAGAGGTTTTAGAGTTTTAGAATAAGGAACATACCATTTTTGTCGCAGAATGTGTAAATTTTTCTTTATATATAGAGACAAAAATTCCAATAAGGTTAAATATTTTTGATTCAGAAGACTTTCAAATAGAAGACGTACTAGAGGACTTACTTGTAAGTCACTCAGAAGACTTCAATATCTTTAGCGAGAAACTAAAATATTTTTAGCGGGAGTTAGAAAACTTTCAGAGAAGTCTTCTAATCGCCACACGACTTACTTGTTAGTCGTCTAGACCCTAAACATAACTAAACTAAATTAACTAACTAAACACTTCATAAAATCAAATTAAACTTTTTTTTTTCCAACAAATCAAATTAAACTTAAAAAATGTTTACTATACACAGAAATAAACACATATAGGTAAAATTTTAATTTACAAAAAAAAACATTTAAGCTTTCCAAAATCTAACCCTAAGAATACATACAATACTACAACATATGTTGTCAAAACCTAGCCAAAGAATATCATTATTAACTACTTCCACTCATCTATGTTGAAAACTATTCAATTTTGTTAAATCTTAATTTATATCACTTAAAACTGTTTATAATTACATTATTTTAATTTTTCACTTGTCAAAATATTTTTTTAAAAAATTAAAAATTATTTTTAATATCAACTACACCAGAAGACGTCCCTGGAATTCGTCTAGACGACTTACAATATCTCAGAAGACTCAGACGACTTTCCAGAATTATATTCGTAAAAATGAGTTATGTTTTTTTGTTTGATCACAAGAGGCTGGATGTAATTTCACAAGATTTTTAGGTTAGTTTTGCATTTAATTCAAGTTTGAGTATAGTTTTGCATTTAAAATCGAGTTTTTAATCTTTTTCAGTTTAATTAAGTATAAAAAATTTAGTCTATTTTGTATTTATTATATTTAAAAGTGTAACTCTGAGTACACTCTTTTGTTTAAATTTATTACATCAATAAATTTTATTTATCTCAATAAATCAATAATCATCACATAAAAATTATTGTACACCATTTAAATCTAAATAAATTCAATAGGTTAAAAACTCGATTAATCATCTATATACCTTTGGATTCAAATATAACTTAAATATTAATTATTCATTTTTTTTTATTTTGATCAAAATGATCATTGTTAATTTTTTAAGATTCTTCTATAATTAAATTTTATGAAAATTTAAATAATTATACGAAATTATTTACTACTTTTATCATAAGATCATTTTAATTAATTTTTATATTTACAGGTATATTATTTTTAAATGTTAATAATAATTATAAATATTATTTAGGGCAATTCTCCTCAATAGACCATTTTCAAGTTATTATCACAAAAATAGACCCTAAGAAGAAAAATAACCAAAATGTTTCATTTAATAGGTAAAAAAATCTTAATACCCTAGATATATAAATACAAATAAATAAATAAAAATTTATAGTCTCAGATTTATGTTTTCAAATTCGAACTTTTTTATAATTTTTTTATTATTTTTTCAAATTTTCTTTTTTGTAATTCGAGATACATTTTGAACTATTTTTTTAATTTTTATTTTCAAAATTTTACTTTATAAAATTTTAAAATTTAATCTCAAATCTCCACCCTTTAACTCTAAACCCTAAGGTTTGAATTATTTAACCCTACGGATACAATAAGTGTATATTTACCTTTTAAATAAATGATTTTGGTCATTTTGATCCTTAGAATCTATATTTGTGACAAAAACTTTTTTTAGTGTTATCATAGGGTATTTCTATATTATTTACGTTTATGGTATGTATCAGATGATTTAACTATCTTACTAGGTAATAACCCGCGCCTTTCGCGGAATGTGATTATTTGTTTCATTAATTTTTAATAAGGAGACATTAATCTGTTTAATCTGGATATCGGTTTGGTTTTAGATTGTTTTTTGGTTTTTAATCTCCTAAAATATAACTATCATTTTAAATCAATATTTATTTGGTTTGTTCGGTTAAAATGTTTGATGTTTTTGATTTTTTTTCTGTGATAATCAAAAATTATTATTATTTGTTTGGTTTCATGTTATGAATCTTAGATAGTCGTGATGTCGAACCAATGGTTTCATATCATAGTTTCTAAACGGATAATAGTTAAAAAAAAAAAAAAAATTATTAAGACAAATCATTTTAATACAATTTGGTCGATAGTGAAAGAAGCATTAAGAAAAAGAATATTTTAACTTCCAAAAAAATTAGATATTTCAGTTGTGGTAAATATTTACTTATAAGGTGCTCACGTCAATGTGCACATGTATGTGTATGTAAAAGTATATAAAGATGGTTGATAAATATATAAAGATAATGTTAATTAATATTAAATGACATTTTTTCAAAATAATACATGAAACATAAAATTCTTAAAATGAAATTATGTAAAAACCAAAATATCGTAAAATTTATATAAACTATAATATATATAACTTATATATAATTTTTTAATATATGTATATATATGTATAAAACAGATCAAATTGGATATTCGTTTCTATAGATATTGATATTTGTGATTTGCTTTTTCTTTTTACGGATATTACATTTTAATATTTGATTTGCTTCGTAGAGTAACAGATATCTGGATTTTTCGGTTTGAATTAAAACGGATAACGAATTAAATCAAAATTTATGAATAATTTGTCGAGCTCTATTCGTAAACAGTAAAAATAACGTAAAGAAAAGCCTTACATGTTTTTTATATTTAAAAAATTGTAAAGTACATAGGGTGAACATATTTATGTAGAGTTTGGTCGAGAAGGTCTCTACATGTGACATGTATCCATTTTAGTGTGAACGCATTTATTACAATGCTTCTACACATGACATGTGTCTAGTCTAGTGTGAACGCATTTATTACAATGCTTCTCCTTTAATATAAGGGATTTTAAAAATCTTACAAAAAATCAAAGTATTTACCATTAAATATATACATGTCATTGTTAAAGAGAAGCCGTGTCATCTTTTTAACTAAGACATGTATCTTTATTTAGTGTTATCCTAGGATATTTCTCTATTATTTATGTT
This sequence comes from Brassica oleracea var. oleracea, assembly GCF_000695525.1. Lineage (NCBI taxonomy): Eukaryota > Viridiplantae > Streptophyta > Magnoliopsida > Brassicales > Brassicaceae > Brassica > Brassica oleracea. The sequence continues at coordinate 30,389,102 of NC_027751.1, forward strand.
TATGGTATGTATTAGATGATTTAACTATCTTATTTTAAGAATCTTACAAAAATCAAAGTATTTACCATTAAATATATACATGTCTTTGTTAAAGAGAAGTCATGTCATCTTTTTAACTAAGACATGTCATCATTATTTTTTTGAAATGAATATGGTAATGACACACAAGAAAAAATTAAAAAATTATTTGTCTAACAATGTTTAAGAAATATTCAGAGCATGCGTATATAGTTAACTAGTTGGTTTCTTGCGACATGCCCAAAAATAAATCTTGTAAAATAAATAAATAAATATATATATATATATATATATATATATATATGTCACCATATAAAATATAAATATATTTTTATCTATTTATTTAAAAATAAAATAAATAATCATAAATAATTATTTATTTTTATATATGACTTAACAATATTTATTTAATTTTCAGTTTAATTAAGTAAAATTAAATCAAAATAAAAAAATTGTATATTTTATATTTATATATTAAAAATATAGTTCTGGCTATATTTTTGTTTAAATTTATTAAATCCATAGAATTTATTTATTTTATTTATCTCAATAAACAATCATCACACAACAATTATTGTGTAACATTTAAATCCATATAAATTAAATAGATTGAAAACTCTATTAATAATATTTTGGATTCATATATAATTTAAATATTTAATTATTCCTAAAATTTTAAATTTTGATCAAAATTGTCATAGTTTATTTGTTAAATTATTTTATAATTAGTTTCGCTGAAAATATAAATAATTATACAAAAGTATTTACTATTTTTTATCATAAGTTCAATTTAATATACATTTATATTTAAAGTTATACTATTTTATAATGTTCATAATAATTATAAGTATTGTTTAAGTTTATAGTATGTAATCAGATTTTGTAACTATCTTATTTTAATAATCTTGCCAAAAATCAAAGTATGTACTTTTAAATTTGTACATGTCATTATTAGATGGAAGCCATGTCATCGTTTTAACTGAGGCATATCATCACTTTTCTTTCAAAATGAGTGTTGTAGTGACACTTAAACAAAACTTAAAAAGAAAATTCACAAATAAAGTTTAAGGAAAAATAATAATGATTAGGGATGTTATGCCGTTATTGCTTCATACTTGTTTTTGGATTCAAAAATACAGAAAGTTAATCTTCATAAAAAATCTCTTATATACTAAAGCACAAGTCACTCTACCCATTAAAATTTTATATGTCATTCATATTTTCAAAATTTAAGCTAAATTAGTTAAAACAAATAATAGTTTAGAAAGAAAAAAAAGCAACCATATACGGTTTTTCTAGAAACCCACTACACTGACACTACCCATGATCTTCTTGATGAAGGTTCCTTTATTTTTCATAATCCTATAAATATTCGATGAGCAATCAGCAGAGCAACTGAGCAACTCCCATTCGATTAAAAACAAAATATGAGAGCCATATGCTACTTCTTTAGGGCAGAAGAAGAAGAGATCAAAACATAATATTTCCCTTTCAGTTTTGTGTCATATCACTGAAATGCGGATTGCAATTATGTATTGTGTGGTTTGAGTTGGTCGGATCTTGGGAGTGGTTTTCGAGACCCATGATGTGGAGTACCATTGCTGGCTTCTCCAAGACTGGTACTGCTATCTTTCGATCCATTTCGTTTGCTTGAACTCAAAATCATAATGCTCAAGGTTTAACTTTAGGGAAGTGTTTTTATAACACTATGAATTTTGCAACTCTTGAATAAATCAGCGAGGTGACTGATTATGCTGTGATGCTTTTTGATTAACTAAACTTTTTTTTTCTTCTCATTTTGTTGTCTATGTGGAGATTCTATTTACACAGGACACATGTTTTTCTTTGACTGAGAGAGATAGATTTAGGCTACGAGACTTGGTTTATCCTCGTGTTATCTCCTTTGAACAGCTAAAGATTGAATTTCTTTAGTATCAAAATACTAGGTATCTGCTATCTCCTATAATACTTCTCTTTGTTTTGTTAGTGTGTTCTTCACTATAATGTGTGACTATCCATTTATACATATAATTTTTTACCATGTTTTCAAATTAACATGTCAATAGAAATATTTGCTCTGCTTTCATTGCTTAGTTATGTCTGCTGTGAGCTGATCATTTATGTCATATAGATTTAAAAGGCATAGTAGCATGCATTAAGCGATAAAGATCACCTACTCTCTGTGACGTGTTGTTTTATTGTTTTCATTAGATTTAGAATATTAGTTTTGTTCGTAAATGGAGATACTTAATGAATTACTAAATGCAGTAAGCCAAAGAAACGTAAATTGCAAGTCAAAGATTAGAAAATTATTGAAAGCAAAAAATCTTTAAGAAGTTAAACAAGAAAGCTTCAAACTAATATTTATATCAAACAAGCTAATCAAGATTAATGTATAAAATCTATAAACAAATCTAACTTCATTTTATATAGTGTGTGGTTAATAATGATAAGTGTGTTTATAATTATATATATACATGCATAAAAAACAGAGGTAAATAATACATACAATTTTTAGCTACAATTTAATTATTATTATTTTTGGTTATTTGGTAAATTAGGCCTAACGAAATTTGTTTTTATTTATGAACAAAAATATTCTCATGCATAGCATGGACACAATACTAGTAAAAAATAAACTAAAAGACAAAAGAGAAAAAAAATATTTGGTAATATGTATAAAAATCAATACTTTAAAAGTTAATAACAATCAATAGAATTCTATACACAAGTAATGAAAATCTATGTAAAAGTATTTGATAAAATTTGTTAAATCTAGTTAACTTGTAAAATCCTCTCAACTATTAAAATTATCAAATTCCATAGAAATTTATATTCCAATAACCCCCCTAAAGTCGTGAAATAAGGACAATATGCTAAAATAAACATTTCGATAACTTTTTTTTTTGACATAAACATTTCGATAACTATGAAATAAAAAGAGGTGAATAAATCCATGGAAAAAGAGAGGGAGACTGTGTGTAACATGAAATGACGCAATGTGCGAGTTTTTTTTTTTTTTTTTTTTCTATTACTCAAGCTTGAGGTGGTCTGGGAAACCAGACCGGAACAGAACAACCAATGTAATACAAGTCCCTATGGAAGGATCTCGGTATCTTAACTAGTGAATCAGACGATACATTTTCCTGATGAGGTACAAAAACAATCGAGAATTCCGAGAATCTTGCTTTCAACTTCATAAACTCCTCCAGCTCAGTAGAAAAGCTCGGCCATGCTCCAGGGTCTTTGGTCATCGCGATTAATTCCTTGCAGTCAGTCCCAAAAGATTGGCATGTTGATACCTGTAGCATACATTCCATTGCCCATGATAATGCTTCCAGTTCAGAATGTAGTGGTGAGATTCGACGTCGTTGATTTCTTGCTTCCAATAATTGTGGCGCACCAATTGAACTTGCCATGTCCATCCATAACCACTAAAGAGTGCATCATGTGTCCATGATCCATCTATCATGCAATGCTCAGAGATTGGATTCCCTATTTGGCATTCAGATTCAGCGTGTATGACAGTTTCCAAAGGGTCCCTGTCAATTTCTTTAAAGAGTTTGTCGTTCCTCGCTTTCCAAATAAACCATATGATCCATGGATATGGGTCACTGTCCAATTCTGGTTCTACAATATCATTCTTCCTCCAGAACAGGTAATCTATATTCGTGAACTGACTTCCGCTTGGAAATATAGTCGGCGGCGTTGGGGTTGATGCATGTGCCCATGTCTGAATTGCAGGAGGACACTCAAAGATGGCGTGATTTACAGATTCATCATCTGCACCACATCGAGGGCAGTAATTATCGCATCGCATATGGCGATGAGTCAGATTACTCGTTACTGCTAGTTGGCCCGATACCACCTGCCAAATGAGATGTCTCATTTTTGGAGGAGCTTTTATCTTCCAAGCATAGGCCTGGAGCTTTGTGATACTAGGCTCCTTCGTCTCCAATGACTGTTCCTTTAGCAAATTAGTTACCACCCAGTAACCTGATTTGATAGTGTACATCTCATTCTTCGTATAACTTCAGAAATATCCATCTCGTTGATAGTCCTGGCTTATGGCCAGTGACTGAATCAATGGGATATCCTCCTGATGGACATAATTCTCTATCCATCTCTGTATTCCATCTCTTCGGGTTCCCAATCATCAGACTGCTCACTGGCATCATTGGGTGAAGTACTGGTGCAATTGGCCTAGCTGGTCTCGCCGGTATCGTTGGGATCCAAGGATCTTCCCACATCCTGACTTCATTTCCAGAGTGTACCTTTTGTCTAATCCCCAGCGTTATTAATGGCTTTGCAGCCATTATACTCCTCCACCCATATGAGGGATTGTTAACATCATTTAGTCGTAATGGTGAGCTAAAACGAAAATATCGTCCTCTCAATAATCTTGCCAGTAAAGAGTCCGAAAATTTCACTAAGCGCCACAGACAGTTGCTTCCCAAGTAATGCGAGATTGAACTCATGGATCATCCTGAACCTTATTCCTCCTTCTTCCCTTGATTTGCAGAGTTGCTCCCACTTAACCCAGTGTATTCCTCTCTTCGGAGGGTTCGAGCTCCACCAGAACTGTGCAATGGCACTAGCTAAGTTCTCACAGGTCTCCAAGGGGAGAAGAAGGGTCGACATTACATACGTAGGTAGAGCCAGCAGTATAGACTTTATAAGCACCTCCTTTCTTCCCCTTGTTAGCCATCTTCTTCCTATCCAACCATTAACACGGTTTTGTAGGCGTTCCTTCAGAAAGGCAAAGAGCCTTACCTTCGAACCACTAATATCTTCAGGGATACCAAGATAGGAGCCCATGAAACATGAAAGCTCGTCTATGAAGTCTTTTACTCAATCACTAACTTCCATTTAATTTACATTATTACTAATATAAATCTACTATATACACTGATTTAAACGCAACATTTAGTTTTGGTGGAGTTCAAACCCGCCAAAAAGAGGGATTCACTGGGCTAAATGGGAAAAGATGTGTTCCTAGAGAGGAGGGTGGAGTGGGATTCCGCATGATCCATGAATTTAATTTAGAACTGCTAGCGAAACAACTCTTGCACCTTGTTCAGTATCCAGATTTATTAGTAGCGAGAGTCCTTAAAGGGAAATATTACCGCCTCATTTCACCGTTGCGAATTGCTGCGGTGGATAACCCATCCTACGTGTGGACGAGTATTTCAGCATCGAAGAAGCTTTTGCTTTTGGGTATTAGGAGTAAAGTGCACTCAGGATATGAAATCAATGTCTAGCAGGATCCGTGGATTCCTTCGACGCCAGCTAAGCCGGCCCGTCCAAGGGTACCAGTCGTAAATCCAAAAATGCTTGTAAGTAGCCTTATGAACTCGGAATCAAAGGAATGGGACGCTAGGATACTGGCACAGTATGTTGAGCAAGAGGATATACAGCTGATTATGAGTTTGGCCATAAGCCCAACGCATCGCAGGGATTCCTTTTGCTGGAGTTACACTAAAAACGGCCAATACACGGTTAAGTCTGGGTATTGGGTTGCTACAAATATATTGAATGCGGAGGAGGAAACTGAAGTTACACAACCTAGCATCACTGAACTTTGGAAAGTGTATGCACCTCCGAAAATTCGCCATCTTATATAGCAATTAATTTCAGGACAGGTAGCAGTAACAAGGAACTTAATACGTCGCAATCTGCGGTGTGATAATTACTGCCCAAGATGTGGAGAGACAGAGAAAAATGTAACCAACGCGATCTTTGAATGTCCACCAGCGTTACAAGCATGGGAACTATCATCTACGCCGTCAAACCCCCAAACTTTCCCCATATCGAGTATGTACGCCAATATGGACTACCTTTTCTGGAGGAGAAATACAATTAGAAGGCCAGAAGATGATAGAGACTCTTAACCCTGGATAATCTGGTACATATGGAAGGCGAGGAATGATAAGCTATTCAGGGGGATTGACAGGGACCCTTTGGAACTGGTCAGGTATGCAGAGAGTGAATGTCAGGCTTGGTATAATGCTAAGGAGTCTATACCTAATCCCCCACAGGCACCAAACACTGAAGTGGTACAAGCCTTAAGCTTGAATAATATGTGTATGGTGGATGGCTCTTGGACATCCACAGATTTTTTTCAGTGGAATTGGATGGGTATGGAAGGATAACACGGGAAAGATCCAACTTATGGGAACACGGAACTTAAGGAGACGGGAGACAACACTACACTCGGAATTGGAAGCATTAAAATGGGCACTGGAAAGCATGCTTCAACATTCAAACTGCCAACACTTTGGAACAGATTGCAAGGACCTGATAGCCATGATAAAGGAACTCCAAGCCTGGCCAAACTTTTCAACGGAGCTGGAAGCCATTCAAATTATCCTTATGTGTTATTCGGATTTTAAGATCACCTACGTGCCAAGAACACATAATGAAATTTGATGATTCTTTAGCTAGGAATGCTCGATCTTTTCATAGATCTCTTTGTTTTATTGGTTGTTTTATTTCGGTTTGGTTACCTAGACCACCTCATGTTTGAGTAATAGAATAGTAGTTTGTTAACAAAAAAAAAAAAAAAAAAAACCTTGACCATTCATAATATCATGGTCCATGTACATTTAGCTAGCAAGAAAAGGCCATGTATTAAGCTTTGTATAGCCAGATGTAGTTTCAAGGGTAGGAAACATTCTAATAACTAGCAGTTTATAACATTATATTTTAACAAAACAAAAAATAATATTTTTGCTAAACAAATCAACTACAAAAGAATCCTCACAATAAAAGTACAAAGAATTGAAAGGAAGAAAAAGGAGAGGAAGATTTAATGTAAAATTCAACACCTAACTCTCTCTCTAGTGTATCTTCAAAATCTTCTGCTCTTCCCCAACTTACTCTTCCTTTGTTTCAAGAGTTTTGCCCATTCACACTACAAATAATACAAAATACAACACAATCAACTCTCATCTAACTTTTGACCCCTTCCTCAATTGATTGCTCCTCTTCATCCATCTCTTCTAAAGCTAAAACTTGTCTACTCTCTGACTCTTTCCTACTCCTATGCCAATGTAGGCATTGTTCAAAACCAGATCATGCAGATCATTCTCTTCGTTTGTGTAGCTTCCACTGCTGCATCTCTTGTTTCTCATTTCAGCCACCTTCTTGTGGGAGTTTGAGTGAAGAGCTGGAGTAAACGTTGGGCTAGCAGCTGGCCGGTACTCCGGGAAAAGCCTTCCTGATTTGTAACGTACACCACAAGCATTGCAAAGCGTCTTTGGGCCCATAGGCCCGAGCCTCCATTGTGGGGTCTTGGTGACCTCACAGTGCATACATTTCCTAACAGGATTCTGCTCTGAAGAACACGAATCTACATTGTTGTTTCCATTGGTTTCAAGATCAATCTCCGACCAAGAAGATGAAGAAACAACCTTGGCCTTCTTCTTCTTCTTCTTGGTTATCATCTTGCTGTGGTCAGAGAGAAACTGCTTTGGTATTCTAATGATGAGGCGCGAATCCGCCCCAAAAACAGTGTCGTTGACTTTATCTTTCTCCTGGACCTGTGGACGAGGACGTTTTGTGCGTGGACGACCGTGCTTTCCAGGGAGGACAAGTGAGGTTGTGTTGGTTGTATGAGACGATGAGGAGCTGCTTTCGAGTACCGACACTGGACTTGAGCTCCGGAATTGGCTATGAGAAGATGATGAATCCGTGTTTGTGAAAAACGAATCTTCCTTCTTCTCAACTAAGGATTCCTCTACAAAGCTTTGTGGTCTTTCCACCTTAACAATATCTTCAAACTGCAATTTTCCCACAAACAAAAGTATTTGTTAGACACATTATGTACGCAGATAATTAAGCTCAATAAAAAGAAAACATAAAAATCAGCTAAACCAAGAGAAATGGCGCAATTAATTTTGTTCTGGTGATTGGTAAAATTATGTGAATTCACGTAACAAAGGCAAAGTAAAAAATGAAGCGTAACGTGGCTCTCAAAACGAATGAAAAATAAATTAAAGTGAATGAATAAATAAATATTTAGAATGTTGATAAGAATAAGATGAATGTAGTTTTAAAAACAATAAAAATAAAATACAATTATATTGATTTGATTTAAAAATATAAATTATTAAATAATAAAATAAATTAATTTATATTCTTTTCTCCAATTTCTATGAGGAAAAATATACTTTGTATTTATTTTAAAATAATTAATTTGAAAGAATAAAGAGTATTCTGAATACTAAAATTACTTCTTTTTTTAAATAGTGTAAATTCTGAAGAACATATTTATATCATTATTATTTTTTAAATGAGTCAGAAATCAAAGAAGAGGGCGTATTTCAGCTATACAAATAATAGTATAATACAAACATTAATCCAGAATAGTTTATTGTGTAATTGATAAATTCATAAGAAATCACATAAAGAAAAGGAAAAGAAGGCGTAGTTTAGTGTGAAAACTGACCGGAACATAGAGCTCAGGTGATGAGTCAGAGTTTGTGTTGGAAGCGAAGACAGGTTCAGAAGCTGCTGGCCATGTGTCGTGATGAGTAGTCCAGATGTTAGGAAAAGAATCGGAGTCACCTATGCTGAAACCGACATCGATATCACCACCGGGAAAATCAAGAAGATCGTCCATGTTGTCAAAGAAGTTGCCACAATCAAGATCCTCCGGGAAGCTTTGTCCAAACATCTTCCTTTTACAATATAGCAAATAGCTGCAAAGGAAAAAAAAAACAAGTTGATAATTAAGATAAAAATGAGACATATATATAGAGTTTTGAACCGTAAAGAAGTTTCTCAAAAGTTTTTTAAAATTTTGAACTATATTTTGGAATTGTCTACAAAAATCAAATTTTGAAAATAAACTTGCTTTGGCCCACCTTCTTTGATTTTTTTCAGAAATAATGAGGACCATTCAATTCAATTGCAATAGACCATCCAATGGGTCTAATAGTCAAAAGTCACCGTTAGCTAAAGATTCTTGATTATCTCTTATGTTTCTTGAATTGTTGAGTGTCTCAGTAACCAAGACAAAGTGTTAACAGAAAAAAAACAGAGTGCTAAGGAAATCAAAACCACATAATTGCACCACCGACACTAACTTTACACACCATTCCTAAAGTTTCATTTCACATACAAGAACTCCCAAGAAAGCAAAACCAAAATCAAGAATGTGTGTGAAACAGAGTCAGAGGGAATTCAAACCTCTGTTAGTAGTGCTGTGCAGATAGTATGAGAGAGAGAGATTGCTTAGAAAGGAAAAAAGTAGGAGTGGGAAGAAGTGAAGAGTGATTGATTGGCAAAATGGGTTAGTAATGGAGAGCAATAGCTTCTCTCTTATCATTATAAAGAGCTAGGTGTGAGAAAACACTTCTTCTCTCTCTTCCAGTTTTGATGCTAGCTGTATTTTACCATTCTCTTATACATTGTCTTCATGTGCAAGTCTCTTTCATTTATTTCTCTCTCTAAACAATTTCATAAAAAGAAAAGAATTTTAAAGATATCTTTAATCGCACCTCCCTCTTCATGTGGGTTCCATTTCTCATTGAGACTTTACCAAAGATGATTTATTCACAAACTTTGCTTAGCTGTTCAAAAGGTGTTTCTGATTGAAAAGCAATGGTTAAGTAAAAACTTTAAAAAAAATGATTTAAATTAAAGTTAAACCTTCGAATCAATCTTTTTAAGAAAATATTATTCAACAAAGGTGGTTATTTATTTGTTGTAACTCAAGATAAAAGCAAAAAAAGAATTGTCGTTTAAGTAAAGAGTTGACGTAATTAGAAGAAGATATAAGAAAAGAATATGGACTTTAATTTTTAGATGAAATAAAATAAAAATATAACGCGTATAAACTCCTAGTCATGGTTTTGCTCCTACCCGTATATGTACAGACATAAGAAAAGTCAATGAGATAATGGGAAGGTGAAATAGCACGAAGGAAATACAACGTTTACGCGTACATGTAATTCCATTTCATTTAGATATTTATCTATTTATTAATTTCTTCCATTGTTCATGCCACAAACTACGTGTTGCAAAGTAAAAGCATGACTATTTCTAAATACGTATTATTATTTTTAGAAATACACATAAGTACATTCATATTGGGAATATCTTAACATGAGTACTTCTCTTTCATTAAAGTATATTTATACTGATGGCCTAAGTATTTTTCAAACCTAGTTCGTCTTTGTTTCTTTCTTTTTATTACTAACAGTAAATATTGGAACCAAAAAACTTTGAGAGAGAGAAAATTATTCTCTCGACAATCTCTCCTTCCCACCGTCAAAAACCCTAGAACCGCCGCCGGATTCCCCTGCTTCTCGCGGTGGCTGGTGACGTTCCGTCTCCGGTCACCGTGAGACAACGATTTCGAGTTCTAGTTCCATCCTCTACCCTTTGCGGTCCCTGTCTTTTCTCTTCTCCTTGCTCGGATGCTCTGGATTTCTCTTCGAGATCTAACAGAATTCACAGGAGTCCTTGGCTTCTCTGGAGCTCCGTCGAGAAGCGACGAGTTGTGGGTCTCTCTGGGGCCTTGATTTGACTTGGATACTCCGATTGTGCTCGGATCTGGGTCAGATTCGAGACCCGAGTCTCGCCGGAATTATGCATTGCGTCGCTGCCAACGCTGTCCTAGCCTCTCCGTCTCGCTCCAATCGCCTTCTTCTTCAGCTCGTTCCAAGGTTTGTTTAGAGCTTCTCTTCTCAGCTCAGATCTGAGTCACATGTGGTCTCGAGACTTGCCACAGAGAACCTCTTTCTATAGGTCGAGAGCCAACACCATGGCGTGCTTCGGCGATCGTTGTAGCTTCCGTTCTCGCTGGTTGATGTCTAAAGGTTGGGTTTTGAGGACGGCCCTCTCCGAAGGTGTCCTTGCCTGAATGTGGAGTTTTCGATCCCCTCTTTGCCCGCCTGTTGTTGTGGAGTTCTCAGTCAACTCTATATGTACTTCATGTTCCCTTATTGCATATCTCCGGTTGAAGCGTTTGTGTCTTCCCTTGATGGTTCTTGCTGCATATTGTGGTCGCGTGGCCGGTTTGAGGAGCTTGTTTGTACCGCCTACGTTTGACTGGAGCTTGCTCTTCATCTTCAGCGGTGGACTCTCGGGTTTACACTTCCACTCTCTCCCGTGTTAGCTGAAGGCTAGTTTGATCGGCGTCCTCCTCCTATGGTGCCCCGGAACCGTTGCCAGCCGCCTCCGTTGAAGCCGCTTGGAGCCACCTTCCGGTGAGTGTTCGTCTGAACGGCCTACAGCTATTCTCTTGGTTCCTTTCGGTGATCGAGAAGTGGTATGTTTGGGAAGTCATATGTTGTCTCTTGTCCTAGTTCACTTATTAAGTTCATGGCTTACCTTCATCGGATTGTTTTGATCTTAATCTTAGTTCTTAGGGGTCTTTTATTTTTTTTTGCGGCCCTTAAGAACAGAATGGCTTTATAAGCAAATTTTGGTTCAATCACAATTGTAACCAAACCTTCATTCTGTAATGATGTTTACACTCTTAGCAAAAAAAAAATATATTGGTGGATGATTAGTTAAATTGTAACTGTAAAATTTTTAGTCGGTAGCCTTTTTTTCAAAAAAAAAAAAAAATTTAGTCGGTAAGATTATTGATGTTATTTTTCTAATGTAATTATAATAATTAAATGAAATCTATAGATATATATTCTTACATCAATATTTTCTACTTTAGAAAACATGGTTCCTTAAACATTTTTTTAGTTTTAAAGACTAAATAAAACATGATTAGTAGTTTTAATGAATGTAAATCGAAACTAAAGCTAAATACATTTGTTACAACTCAACTAATTACCTCCAAAGCATTTTCAATTTTTTTATCAAAGTGATAAGCACTAGACTATTGTCATTACGGTTTTATATTTTCTTATAGCTGTAAAATGTACGTAGCACCGTTTCCTTTCCATCTAAAATGACTTCATCTTGTTAATAAATTTACAATCCGTCAAAGAAATTTCATTTACAGTTTACAACCCAAAAATATGTGAACTCTTCAAATGTTTATATTGGGAAATCAATAAAATAGACCACATCAATATCAAGATTATTATATTTATATTTTCATAATTTTGATATAGTGATCGCATTGATCTCCCAATTGTTTGTTTAAACAAATAATTAAACATACTAATTGAAGTTCTATCAAATTTGAGTTGGGTTTTTACCTTAAGCTATTAAGCTAAAAAGGCTGGCAAGATCTAAATGCCTTGAAAACACCTTATAAAAGAAGGTTTGATTATTACCTTGTTAAGATATCTTGAAATTAATTAAATGATAATAACATATCGAATCATGTTCATCTTGTAGATATTATTAATATATTTTTTTATGAGTTTCTAATATTAGAACATCTCTATCTCTACTCCTTGTTTTACTCCAAAATATAGACTGAGGACGAAGATATTTTTACTGAACAATGATAAGGGCATACTACATAAATTAATAGATTGTAGAGAAAACTGTCATGGTCACCAAAAATCGAAGACAATGAATTAAGAGCCATAGAGCTCCACATTGTTAGACGTATATATCCAATGAGATTTCCTTTCGGAGTATCTTCTATATCACTATTTTACTAAGCTAGCTTCAACAATACTTTCATTTATTCAAGCACACTCTTTCCTAAAGATTTTTTAAAACAAAACAAGATATATAATCTACCAATTTAATTTAATGCTGATGTTCTAATTAAGGCTATACCTTTCCACTTTCTTTCTTTTATTTTTTTCTTCTGTTTAAGTTTTCATTTTGCAGTAACTATCTTGGACTTCACTCGATACACAATCACTTTCTTCTAAAAGAAAGATAAGATGATAAAATAGCGACTTAAGGATAAGAAAGATAAAATAGTTTGGGTTTAGTTTTTAAGAAGTTTTCTAAACATCAATAAAAGAAAAACTCTTTATTAAAGCTATCGTGGTCAACGCTTAGAACTAGGGTTGCAAGTTGGTGAAGTCGACTCCCCTAAAGAAATCTGAGAAGCCGTGAAGTCAAGAAATCTTGGTGCTGAACGCGTAAAGTAAGCTCGCCTTCAGACCTTGATGAATGAGTTTGAACGTCTAAGGATGAAAGACACAGACTCAATAGATATTTTTTCAGGCAAGATATCAGAATTAGCCTCAAAATCCACAGCTTTAGGTTAAACGTTAGAAGAACCTAAGCTAGTGAAGAAGTCCCTGAACAGTTTACCGCGAAGCAAGTATATTCAGATCATAGCGTCCCTTGAACAAGTTCTTGATCTGAATAAAACAAGCTTCAAAGACATTGTTGGGAGACTCAAAGCGTATGAAGAAAGGATTCAGGAAGAAGATACGCAAAAGCCACAAGGGAACCTTTTGTACACGAACTCCAATCAATCATACAACTCAAGAGGAAGAGGTAGAGGTTGGAATCGTGGTCGAGGAAACATAGGAAGAGGGCGTGGAAGAAGCAACACACAAGAGAGAGGCAAAGGAAAGAAGGACTACTCTCAAATTGCGTGTTACAGTTGCAAGAAGAAAAGCCACTTCGGCTTTGATTTTCCAGAGATGGAACAAGACGACCAAGAGCTAAACAAAGCAGATACATAGGAAGCTGATGTTGCTTTGTATATGCATGAGATCGTATACCTTAATGAAGAGAAGGTCATACCGAAGTCACTGGTACAAAGCAAACGAGAAGATGGAATGTGGTACTTCGATAATGGAGCAAGTAACCATATGAAGGGCGAGAGATTATACTTCTCTGAAATTAATGAAAGCATCAAAGGAAAGGTGAAGTTCAGAGATGGTTCGTGTGTCAACATCAATGGCAAAGGGTCGATACTGTTTGAAACAAAGACAGGGGAACATAGACTCTTGACCGACATATACTACATTCCAGACCTAAGGAGCAATATATTGAGCTTGAGACAAGCTACTGAACAAGGATGTGATGTTAGGATGAGGGATAACTACCTAACACTGACATACCCTAATGGAAGACTACTGGCGAAAGTGTTAAGGTTGCTTAACCGGTTGTACAAGTTGCGACTTGAAGTTGGTAGACCAGCATGTTTGCACACGAGAATGGAAGAAGATACTTGGAGATGGCATGCTAGGTTCGGACACATTAGTTTCAAAACTATAAGGTCCATGGCAACACAAGAGATGGTACACGGGTTGCCGGAGATTCAAGATGAGAAGGAGTGTTGGAATTGGAAGGGAGCTAACAAGGAAGAACAGATCAATCCTGGTATGTCTCGGATGTCATAGGTTGCTACAATGGACGACGGACATGGTCCATTCGTGGTTGGAACTCAACAAGAAGAACCTGCTGCTGAAGAGACTGAAGTGCAGCAACCAGAACCTGTACAAGTCAATCCAGACGTTGAACAAGTCGATCCTCAACAACCTAGGCGCTCAACACGTCAACCAACTCGTCCTAGCTATCTTGAAGACTATGTATTACTGGCCGACATTGAGTGTGAGTTTCTACGTCTTGCACTCAATGACGAACCAATTAACTTTCAAGAAGCCAACAAACTTGTTCAATGGAGAAAAGCTTGCACAGACAAGATTGATTCTATCGAGGAGAATGAGACGTGGGTGCTAGTAGACAAATCAACCGGAGTCAAAGTTATTGGCCTCAAGTGGATCTGTAAGATCAAATGAAATGCAGATGGCTCAATCAACAAGTATAAGTCAAGACTCGTGGCTAAAGGATATGTTCAAGAACATGAAATCGACTTTGAAGAGGTGTTTGCACCAGTTGCTCGTATAGAGACGATCAGATTGCTATTCAGTTTGGCTGCTATAAACGGATGGGAGATCCATCACTTGGACGTGAAGACAGCGTTCTTACATGGAGAATTGACAGAAGATGTGTATGTATCTCAACCTGAAGGATTTGAAAAGACGGGAGAAGAACATAAGGTTTTCAAACTTCGAAAGGCTTTATACGGACTAAGGCAAGCTCCACGAGCCTGGAACACAAAGCTTGATCAAGTACCACAAGGATTAAAGTTTGAGAAGTGCTCCAAGAAAAGTTCAGTATAGCGAAAGGAAGAAGGACTTCTGGTGGTGAATAATAGTCATCATAATGATCACGATCATATCAAAACCGAAGGCAATAATTAAGGAGATTTCGATAATGATCATTATCATGATCACACCATAGATGAAGATGTGATAGAAGATCAACATCAACCTGTTCAACCGGAACAACATGTTCAAGCGGAACAACCTGTTCAACCGGAAGAACCTGTTCAACATCTACAAAAGTCAAGTTGTCAACCGAGCTATCTGGTTGATTATGTTCTTCAAGCCAAAGAAAAATGTGAGAGACTTCTACTATCAAAGGATAATGAGCCAAGGAGCTTTAAGGAAGCTAAGAACTTGAAAGAATGGAGAGATGCTTGCAAGGAAGAAATCATCTCAATAAACAAGAACAAGATATGGGTTCAAGTTGATAAACCAAGTCATATAAAGGTCATTGGTCTCAAATGGGTGTTCAAGATCAAGAAGGATACGGATGGAACTAACAACAAGTTCAAATCACGACTTGTAGTCAAGGAATATCTACAAGAACATGTGCAAGGACGTGTGCATGGTGTTGAACACATTGCAACAAGTGTTCAAGGCGCAGACATCTTGACCAAGGCATTAGCAAGAATCAAATTCAAAGAGATGAGGGAGCTGATTCGAGTTCAAGACCTTAGCAATGAAAGTTTGAAGCTTAAGGGGGAGAATGTTGGAGATAAGCTTCGACATCACTAAAAAGGAAGTTATGAAGAAAAGGAAGTTATCCTTAAAAATAATTAGGATAACTAAAGCTATTAGAATTACGAAAAAGGAAAGACCTAATTCATTGTGTAATAGGTTAAGTTAAAGATCCCTATTCCCTATATAAGGAGATCTTAATGTAAGAAAATCTCATAAGAAATATAAGAAAGATAAAAGCTTGTGTTTAGTTTTTGAAAAGTTTTCTAAACATCTGTAAAGGAAGAACTCTTTATTAAAACTATTGTATTCAACGCCTAGAACTAGGGTTGAACGTGTTTTCGTTTTGGATTACATCTTTGTTCTTGGTCACTTTAACAACTCAATTGCAGGTTGATATATCATGGATTTTACCCACTTTCATCCATGGTATATAAGTTTTTTAAGATATAATTATTATTTTTGGAGTCTTTTTAGAGTATTTACAGATTCAGGTATGTTTTGGAGAAATATGGTGATTTTGGAGCCTTTTGACTGTAGAGCTGCACAGACGCGTCAAATGTCTAGCTATTGATAGAGACCTTCCCACCGTTATATTGAGCCCATATTTAGTCACAATATATATATTTGAGTTAGTTTTCCAATGTCACCAGTTTGAGGTCAATCAGCATCCTGTAGCAGGCGTTATGCCCGTTTTACTCAAGAGTGGTCAGTCTGCCTCGCGAGAGGAAGCTGTCGGGGAGATGAAGGACTGTCGATCGATGAAACAGCATTGGTATCGGTCGACAGTGATGCCAGAATATGGGATGACCGAATGAATCCCAAAAGCAACCACAAATTACCAGAATACCCTTGGACGACCTAAAACCCTATTTATGTGTTTTCTAAGCCATTGTTAACGGCTAAGCTTTATTTTATTCATAGTTCTAGGTTAGGAGAGAAGAGAGAAACTCATTCATAGTCCTCTTGGAACTCTATTGGTTTTTATAATATCTATTACAATTTCATCTATTCATCTATGATTTTCTGTGACAACTTCATGTCTGAATAGATCCACCTGTTAGGTTTAGGGTTCAGATAGGTTATGTGGAGTTAGCCCAAAATATAGAATTGCTAAGTTGTGATATTCATCATTGAGTCTGTTCTTATTGCTTGTTCTTGAGTAATTAACCTGAAGTTGATCATAGATTTATTAAGCACAAACGAAAGCTTGGTTTTTTATCTGACTTGTCTTCTCTGAGTTAGGATTGATAGAAACAAACGAGAGTTGATCTAGAAACCTAGTGAACATTTAATCAACCCGCGCTAAACGCTTACTAGAAGCGTGTCGATCGATTCTCCTAATAAGATATCGATCGACACGACGAAAGGCGTATCGGTCGATGCTCCTATAGAGACATCAATCGACGCTTTCTAAGATTCGACATCGAGATTGAAGGTCTTGGATCTAGTAATAGATAATCTAGAAATCGAGAGATGATAGGTTATTCTAATCGTTGAGTTTGATAATATCATGCTTTAGTCTCTATATCATTATAATCCTCATTTTCTGAATAGAAACCCTTGATCTAGCAAACCATCCTTCCATCAAACAACACTCTACCAAGCTGAACAATTGTCTTGTTCAACTTGTTTACTGTTTTATTTACTGTTTGCTATCTTTATTTACTGATTTAAACCTATTAGCCTAGCTTAATCATATAACTATTATATCTTTTGTGTGTCCTAGCTCCCTGTGGATTCGATCACTAAGTACTACAACTCGACCTCTTATTTGAGAGAGTATAAATCACTCCTTAGGATAATTTGAGTGATATCAAATTTGGCGCCGTTGCCGGGGAGCTTTGATCGCCATTAGATCTTGTCTAGTTAGATTTAGTCTACGTTTTACTACTGTTCAAAAAACTGATAAAAACATTTCTTGTGTTTCAGGTACATCCATATGAGTATCAGAAGCAACAAGGGAATAAGACTCTTACTAGTAGAGCCACTGGATTTGGAACGTGTGATCCATAAGTCTAAGAGGGCAATCGAGACCCTCCAAGCAGCGATTGGCAGCGTAGAAATCCAAGTGTTGATCGACACTGTTCACCCGACGTCGATCGACATTGTTCACCTGACGTCAATTGACAAGGTTCATCAACCGTCGATCGACACTGCTCATCAACCGTCGATCGACACTGTTCACCCGACGTCGATCGATACTGTTCACCTGACGTCGATCGACACTGTTCACCCGACGTCGATCGACACTGCTCATCAACCGTCAATCAACACTGCTCATCAACCGTCGATCGACACTGTTCATCCATCATCGACGGACACTGTTCACCCGACGTCGATCGACACTGTTTATCAACCGTCGATCGACACTGCTCATCAACCGTCGATCGACACTGTTTATCCACCATCGAGAGACACTGTTCATCTGCCGTCGACCGACATTGTTCATCCGCCGTCTGACACCACTTGTTTGGAGGCAGAGAAGGTGGAAAGTTCATACTTAAAGTTGATGAGAATGGGATGCTAAGAGACGAAGAAGGTCGCACTCGCAATAGAACAGGACAATTGATTAATGCAGAGGGTGTTGTAATCCCTGATGTGATTGATGTTGCTGAGACAAACGACTTTGATCTGAACCGCGAATGGTATGATTGGGGAAGTGTGGACCCTTTCCGAGGTCTTCCTCATGAAGATTGATATATGGTGTTTTAGACATCTTGTATATAGTCTTTTCAATTGGTTATCAAGTCTTTATTGCGTCTTCATAGTCCTTTTCGAGTCATTACAGGTCTGGAGTTGCATTGGATGCGAGATAGACCAGTTGCAGGAAAAGAGAAGAGAAATAGTGCAATTTGGTGATTTTCACGCAGAACAGTCGAGCGGAGCAACCCGAGTGCATGTTCCTGCGGTAGAGATTTTTAAGGAAGTTTTCAATTATTTCAGGATTTTACCTAGGGTTTCCTCCTTTTACTCCTACGCCGCCATAGACATGCATATATATCTTTTCTTATTTTCTATTATTGAACGCTAGTTTTTACACAAAAAACCATTGGAGACTTTTGTACTTGAAGATTTGCTACCTTGAAAGGAAGAAGGCTTAATCTCTCTCACCTTGAGAAGATTCTTGAACCCTATCTTATTTATTTATTGATTCAACATGTTTTCTTCATCTATTGTCTCTGTGATTTCTCTTTTCATGGTTGAGTAGTCGCTTGTTAGGTTTAGGGTGTTAGGGATCATGGATCAATGAGTTAGACACAAATAGGATTGTTATTCTTAGATATCTCTATCTATTACTAATCTTAATGCTTGTGTTAAACTGGCTATTTATCATATGATCATAGGTTTAATCTAATCATCAAAAGTGCTTTAGGTTGCTAGAAAAAGCATAGATAGGCGATTTGTCCTTAGCCAACGAAAGCTGATGTTAAGGTAAATCGTGAACCAATTGAATCCAAACTTAATGCTTGTCATCATTCTCTAATCCAAACGACAGTTTAGGCATTAGGATTGCTTGATAAATTGGTAGATACCACGACATTGGGTTTATCTAATCTTGTAGTTCAAGTTCTAGATTGGCTTGTATTATCTTCCTGAATATTTGTGTGGCTTATGATCCTAAGTTTCCCGATGAATCACCCTGAACTTAGCTCTCTTAATCATCTGAAAACCTTTAATTAATCTTGTTACTTGCTTGTGACGAAACCCTCAAATCTTAAAACCCCCATATTGTTTTAACTTGATATTGATCCTATAGAAATAAAGTGTAATTGTTGGTCTCTGTGGATTTGATCCTAAAGTGCTACATCGACATACCATTCAATTGTGTTAGTGTGCACATTAGGTTAATTGGTATGCGTATACATGTAATATCAAAGATTCCAGAGACCTTATCAAAGAACTTGAAGAGCTAGCCTCTGCGAGCGAGCATAATGAAGTATCTGTAGACCACATTATCTGCAAGATCTTCCCCTATTCTCTATCTGGAGATGCATTTAGCTGGTTCAGTCAGCTGCAGCCAGTATCTTTAACCTGCTGGGAGGACATTAAGACCGCCTTCCTCAACAAATTTCTCTATGAAGCTACAGCAACTCGACAGAAGGAGTTTGATGATATGTTGGACAAGATGATTAAAGGCTAGGAGAAGGAATTGATGACTAGTTTCAGTCAGATGTTGAGTATAGTCTACACTGAGCCGAATGAGGAATCTGAAACCATGAACGCTCAGATCGAAAAGCCAGACATTGAGGTTCAATTGACGGATGAGTTTGCGCGAAGAGAAGAAGCTGACATTAGTGACACGACCTCCACGTCTACCGACGGTACAACCTCAATGTCTAACGATAGCAGGACTTCAACGTCTACCTACGGCATGACCTCAACATCGACCGACGGCAAGACCTCAACGTCGACCGATGGAACGAACTCAACGTCGACCGACGGCACGACCTCAACGTCGATCGACAGTACGACCTCAACGTCTACCAACGGTACCACCTCAATGTCGATCAGCGATATAGAAAAAGAGATCACAATGGAAGATTTCTTGGACCTAGAAGAGTTCTTGGAGTTGGAGTTAGAAGAATTCTTGGAGCTGGAGGAATGGCTTGAAGATATAGATCAGAATTCGAAGAAGAAGCTTGATGAAGATCAGAATACTTCGAGAGGAGATCTTGAAACTTCACCAAAGGCTAGCATCGGTCGACATCAACCTGATGAGATCGATCGACACCCACCCTGCATCATCGACCAACACCCACCCTCTATCATTGTTCGCCATCTACCGGATAGCATCGACCTACACCCACCCGAGAGCATCGATCGACACCCTACAGATTGCATCGATCGACCACACCCACCCGATCTCGATCACCCGTTGTTGGACGAACCGCACAGTTTCATAGTTGAGATGGAACCAATTGAGGAAAGAGTGCACCAGTCTGAAGCTTCACACCTTGTTGTCCATGGACATCTGAGACCACCTATCTGTGCAGTAAAGGCTGCTGGATTTCACAAAAGAGTGAAGAGGATAAATGACCCTGTGAAGTTTGTGGTTCCATGCGCTGTGGTCGAAGTTGAATTTCCTATCCCACCAGATAAAAGTATGCAGTTAAGTCCTTACATTGGGGTACTTGATGATCCTTTACATGCAGAAGCTTCTCAGAGAGGGATGCGATTTCTAGATGAAGTCGATAAGGGACCAGCAGAAGCAGCATCGGTCAACACCGACCGGATACCATCGAACGACACCACATATGCAATATCGAACGACATTAACAAGCCGGCATCGATCAACGCTACCACTTCTCCATCGATCGACAGTGGACGCGTATCAAAACAGAAGGAGTTCAATGTGTGGAGAAATCTTAGGGATGGAGATACCACCACGCGATCAGACAAGTCTGGGGGGAAAGAAGATGAGGGATTAGAAGAAGAGAAAAAGGATCAAGGACGGTCCTCAGGTATCATTGATCCCTCGCTTCTCAGATGGTGTCAGGAAATCCAGAGTGCGCAGCAGATGCTTCTCACAACCATTTGCAAAGCTTCGAGCGCTCCTTATGGCTGAGATGATAGACAAAGGAGAAGAGTCTATGGAGGAGGCTTTCACACAAGAATGATAAAGCTTCAGAGAGCAGACATTGAGACTTGTTTTGGAGCATGTTCTCATTCTCATCCGGACTAAATCAGATCTCCAAAGTCAAGCTAAATGACTATAACAAAGCGCTGAGTGAGAGGCAACCCACTATTAGGTAATTTCTTTCAATTTAGTTTAGATTGTTACTGATTAAAGTTTATATTTATTGCAGGTAAAAAAAAAAAATCCGAGGAAGATGAGTTTGCACGAGGATCGACGGGCTGCACAGCATCGATCGACAGAGCATCACTAGCATCGACCGATCGCCACTTAACTGTGTCGATCGACAGAGCTTCAAAAGTATTGACCGCCACTTATCTGTGTTGGTCGCCACTCATATCAAAATCAGGTATACCGTTTTTCCTTGTTAAATATTGTCCTTATGATTTATTTCCCCACCGATCTTAGACTGTATAACACTGGTTCTAGTGTTGTTTAAGTCTGGAGGAGGTTCTACTAATATTGTGTTTTATTTAGATAATTAAAAAAAAAAAAAAAAGATTTGAGTAGACGATTATAAAATCGACCGATGAGAGCATGTCGATATCGATCGACAGTACAACACCTGCAGCAACCGATGGTAACTCATTTCCATCGATCGACACTTAACCCGGTCAGATTATCGTTCTTACTTGTTAAATTGTGTACTTATGTTTATGTTATCACCATAACTCCGCCTAGATATACACTGGGGACAGTGTAATTTAAGTCTGGAGGGATGTTTACTGATATTAGTGTGTCCATGAGTCTTATCAAAATGTTTTCAAAAAAGTTTTATTGAGTCAAGAAGGGGATAATGAACTTATTAGATTTTTGCTTGTTATCTAACCACTCTTTAGCACCATTCTAGACTTATTGATTGCAGATAGTACTAAAGATACTAAAGTGGATCAACTTGTCAACTGTTCACACTTGCTGAGATTTTTTGAAGGAACCAAAGCTGACCTCCAACACTAAACCTGACACAACTGCTTGTCATGGGGCATGGTATACACGAGATCGGATTCTTCAAACAAGTCTGGAAGGTAAAGCCTTGTGTAGATTTATCACATTTTATCTCTCTATTTCGACTCTAGATTTTATAGGTAGAGATATTTATTTTTCAAAAAAAAAAACGAAAAAGAAAAAAAGGAAAAGAAAAAGAAAAAGAAAAAAAAATTATATATATATATATATAAATAAAAAATATATATATATATTAGGTGTTAGTTAGGTGGAATCCGAACATGACTTGGTGGCTACAACCATTAAGGCTTGCTTCATAAGGATTCCAACAAAAAGAATTCGAACGTGACTTGGTGGCGACAATCACCAAGGTTTGATTCACATGAATTCTTGGATATAGGCCAAAAAGAAGTGAACAGGACTTGGTGGCAACCACCTTTAAGGCCTGATTCATGGAAGCCTGTCCAACATTGGTCAATGATCTTGCAATAAAGCAGACTTTGACTAGAGGAGAAATTAGTAGAGAGAGAGGAAAGGAACTATTGTTTACCTGCAGGTTCAGATACTTGTTTGAAAAGCCTTGCATCCTGTGATCGATACTCCCAAGGTAAAACCTGCACTTTTATTTATGTTCCGAAATGAGGTTGGTAGAGAGGAATGTCAGACAGGATTTGCTAAGTTGTTGGCTAGGTGAATTTGGTTGCTAAGCTATGATATGGTATAATGTGCTTTTGTGATTAGGACTTCTTAGATGTGGATTGCAATAATGCAGAGGTGATGATTCTAAGTTTTAACTCATGTGAGTCCCTGCTGTTTTCAAACCTCTTTCAGAGAGACTGCCCGTCTGTTTTGCTTGAGGACAAGCAAAAGGGTAAGTCTGGGGGAGTTGATATACCATGGATTTTACCCACTTTCATCCATGGTATATAAGTGTTTTAAGATATAATTATTATGTTTTGGAGTCTTTTAGAGTATTTACAGGTTCAGGTACGTTCTGGAGAAATATGGTGATTTTGGAGCCTTTTGAGTGCAGAGCTGCACAGACGCGTCAAATGTCTAGCTATTGATGGAGACTTTTACACCGTTAGATTGAGCCCATATTTTGAAACAAAATATATATTGGAGTTAGCTTTCCAATGCAACAGGTTTGAGGTCAATCAGCATCCTGTAGCAGACGTTATGCCCATTTTACTGAAGAGTGGTCAGTCTGCCTCGCGAGAAGAAGTTGTCGAGGAGATGAAGGACTGTCGATCGATGAAACAGCATTAGTGTC